>NC_089531.1:21741658-21859165 GCF_963924715.1 Thunnus thynnus | reverse complement strand
GCCATCATACCCCGTATGAATCAAAGACACTGGAGCAGAAGCAGAGAGAGACAAGGACTTATGAGCACTTGGCTCTGCCTCCCCATTTTCTCCTCCCTCTCTTTCTCTCTCTCTCTCTCTCTCTTTCTCTCTCTCTCTCTCTCTCTGTCTCACTCTCTCTCTCTTTCGCTCTCTCTCTCTCTGTCTCTTCTGCAGTCAGTACATTTTTCTCTCTCCTCCTCTGCATCTATCTGTCTAGCTGGCTTGGATGATAAATCCTCAGGCAAGGTTTAAAGCACTGGTGGAGCACAACTGCCCAGGTTACACCATGTTCAAATCATATGAAATGGGTAAACATATATGAGGATACATGCATGCTCACCCCACCTCTCCCCTTCCATCCACCCACAACCACATTTCTCTCTCTCTGTCTGTTTTGATTTGGTTGAATTTATTTACTCTATTAGCATAACTGTTGTTTAAAAACAATACTGCTGACACAGTAAAAAAAGCCATCAACAACAGCTCATAAAGAAAATTCACATCATATTATTGGGTATGTTTTTTTTTTCATATACTTAATCCTTATTCCCAATTCCCTATTTGTAGTTATAAATACTGACTTAAATTCCACCTTAAAGAATAAGGTTCAATGTTTTGGGAACTACACTCATTTGCTTTATTGCCAAAAGTT
Organism: Thunnus thynnus; assembly: GCF_963924715.1. Taxonomy (NCBI): domain Eukaryota; kingdom Metazoa; phylum Chordata; class Actinopteri; order Scombriformes; family Scombridae; genus Thunnus; species Thunnus thynnus. Next base: position 21,858,492 of record NC_089531.1, on the reverse strand, counting down.
AGATGATACCACTCACATATGTATATGTAAATATGTAGTTGGAGCCAGACGCTGGTTAGCTTAGCTTGGTGTAAAGACTGGAAACAGGGGCAAACAGCTAGCTTGGCTCTGTCCAAAGTTAACAAAATCCACCTACCTACAGTACATGTCTGTTCATTGGCTTGGCACTTCCTGGCACATCCATCAGTTGCCCTGCAACTGGTCCCAGCCAAGAAATAATGTGGCACACAATTCCTTTTGTCTCGCTTACTGTTGGAACATTTATTAATTAGTTAATGAATATTCCAGCAGTAAGTGAGACAGTCTGCGGGAGTTCTTCTCAATGTTTTCAAAATGCACCTTCCTCTGACGCTCCTGTCACATATTCAGGTGTGCAGAGATTTTCTTCAAAAACACAATGCCTTTAACGGCGAATTGTAGTTTTTTCACTTTGGTTTTTGTATGGATTCAACAAACAAGATATAACATGTTTATTTGTGTGCTTTAAAGGTGCTTTGTTACCTAGGTTAGCTGCTTCCTCCTCTTTCCAGTCTTTATGCAAAGTTAAAGCTGGCTGCTGGCAGTTGCTACATATTTAATCATATAGACACAAAAGTGGTATTGATCTTCTCATCTAACTCCCAGCAAGAAAGCGAATAAGCATATTTCCCAAAATGTCAACCTACTCTGTTAAGTAGCTTCAAGGTTAGTTAAAACAGTTTCCCCACTCTTAGACACTATTACATTATCTATAGTATGTGTCTATTGAAGTCATAAGATATTGAATAAAAAATTTAAAACCTAAATGCCTTGATGGCAAATGGAGAATTTTAGATGTGTTTTGCATCTTTACATACCCAATTTTCTGCCCTTTTATAAGGCCTTTTGAATCTTTGAAAACCTTGGACTAGAATTGAATATAAAGCAATGCAATGCTTGTCCAAACAACATGGATTTGTAATGATGGACTTGTCAGAAAAGAGCTTAAGTATTTAGTTGCGGAACTGCTTACACTGTGCATGAAGAGATAATAGAGATACAAGTCAAATAGCTAGATTTAGGAGTCTATTTTACACATTCAGTACAGTAAAATACTCTATTCCCTTTTTTGTTAGGAATTCCCCCTGGGGACCCAGCTGTGAAAGCTAGTATAAACTGTCCCAAATACTTATAATATTGTAACACAATTCTAAAGTATTTCTCTGTTTCTCTGCCTTTGTGCCTACAGATAACCCATCTAATAAACAGGGACTAGGACAAGCAGAGAAGCAATGCGGTTCAGAGTCTGGTCTGCTTCACTGGACCTGAACACAGCCATTTCATCTGTTGAGCCAGCAGGCCAAATCAAGTGGTCTTTATTAAAGTCTCTTTGATGGATTCACCCCTGGCCTCCCCCGCTGTGATCTATCGCCTGTCCAGGCCTTGGAGGTCGTAATAAACTTGTTTAGCAATGGGGTCACTGCATGCAAGCAGTGCATGTGCGTGTGTGTGTACGTGTGTGTGTGTTTCTGCTTGTACAGTATGTTATGTGGCTCAGTTCCAAACCAGCGCATACAGGCGTTGTATATCCATAGCTGCTGGCACTGGATCCACTTGTGATGATATTTGTAGTTGCCCCGCAGATTCCAGTGTGATTGCATCATATATTTATACGCATACAGTACAGTGCATTTAAGATATGATCAGGCATAGTAGCAGCGCTGTTATTCCTTTCAGTAGTTTTACTGTCGTGAGCAGCTCCTGCGTATTTCCTAATAGAGTAGTAAATCAAAGGCAGTTGAGCCTGGCTAAGTCCTTCGCAGATTCAGTGAAGCCATACAGACAAAAGCTATTTATTTGTAAAAAGGAATATCTTGTTTTGTTTGATATTTATTTCTCCATAATCAGAAAGTGAATATTTTTTTCTATGTAAAATACACTCACATGACACTCACTGGAATAAAAAGTCAAACCACCCTCACAGTTCATTAAGCTGATTGTCTCATTTCTGCAGTTGTATTACATTTGCAGCTGTCAGTCAGAAATGAATCACACTTCGGAGATAGATTAGACAAAGGAGGTGAGAGGTGTTGTTTCTGTCATTGATGAAGCGCAACAATTAGCAGAGGTTGTAGACATGGCCAGCCAATGTCTTCCAGTTAGCAACGGCTGCCATCCCCAGTGTACACCTGTACATCCAGGTCACTGTTAGTCGAGGTGAAACCCATCCGCTCTCTAATGGGTACCACGGGGAACAGCGTTATTGGATGATTCATCAGATCAATGGTGCAAGGCAGTCTCCATCTGACTTCTTGAGTCCAGCATGTGCGGCTCATTGTAGTTTATGTATCTTACATGGCAACAAGCACCTGGCACTGTGGATTATAGGCACCACAGGCTATACATGGTTTTATTGTTCTAACAAAGTAAAAATTGAATTTACAGCTTTATTCCCAGATGTTATTACAAATGTTTCATTTTTGAAAGTAGATCACAGTGAAAGTGTATGATTTACTATTATGAGTGAGATCTTTCACAAATAAAGTTTTTTATGAGAGGTGTGACTGGAAAGGCCTTTGGAAGATGCAGCAAAGGGCAAAGCCTGTTATTGTTGCTGTTCTTTATGGTGTTGTTTTACTAACAGTGGTAAACCATTGAAGTCCCTGTAGGTTATCTTACATTATATTGTGTATGGATGGAACGACAGTTTTAAAGAAGTACTGATGCTTTATAGCTCAGTGATGAAACTGGAATAAAGTTACAACCAGGGCATTGCACAGGACTACTGCTTAATATTAGTCATACATATACTGTACATAGCAAGATCCACATTCACTGTAAAATATCAAACAAAATCTCATAACATTTTTACAATAGTTTGATCCTCAATGTCAGAACTTTGGCAAAAAACAACTTGAGTATATTTTTAAAATGTTGACATTCTGCAAGCTAGCTATAGCTGTGAAACATGGCTGTTTGATCACATTGCTTAAATAATTTACAGCAAACAGACAAAATAAGACACAACATACATTTTCATATTTTAAAAACAAAAAAAGTATTGCTATGAAGTGTTTCCAAAGGTTAATCTGTTTATTAATTGTATTGTATTAATTTTATTTTATGTAACTGCATCATTTGATTGGATTAGTTGTGTTCTTGTACTATATTGTCATCTGTATAGCAAAGCTCATACCCTCTAGCTCCCACCTCTCTCTCAGCTGAACAATCCTTACTAAAATATAGTTTGGGCACTGGTTTGAATAGATTGTGTGAGTGGAATTCCTCACTCAGAAATTCGCTAAAAGCACAGTCATTTGCTGAGAGTCTGTATATATACTCAAGCCAGTGCTAAAGCACCCATTCAAGATGTCCAAAAGCTAAAAACATCAACAGTCTGATAAAAAATGTTCTTCCAAAATGTACCATTTCCTGGGTATTGTTCATTATATTCATTAGGGATTACATCCACTTCATAATATAACATCAAGAGCGAGCCATGCCATCACAAGTTTGCCGGGCGCACCATCATGGTTGTCATAGTAGCCATCAGATTTGGACCCTTCCAATAGTACCACTTAATACCGTTGTAGCGAACCACACTGGATGAGATGGGGTAGTATATGCCATTCAAGTTGGATGGACCACAAGCTTCAAACCACCAACCTGGAGAGGAAATGTGCCAGAGAGTTCAACAGAAAAGTCTGAATTAATTGAATTCAAGCTCATGAAATGTAACACCCATATGTGCAGCTGTAAGTCAGCAGTAACTTTATATTAGTGCAGAGGGGAAATGAAATGCACTTCAGGACATTTACAAGGGGGTGGGTAGAAATGTTTAACAACATGGGTTATACAGAGAGACAGATTGAGACAGCGGTAGATGAGGAGCAGAAGTTGAAGGAAGTGGCGTACCTCCAGATGCGAGCTGGGCACACTTGCAGGTGCAGCGGTCGTTGTCTCTGTCCTTGGTGCTGAACTGGGTGCCAGTGTGGGTGAGGCTGCTGGTCCGTCCAGCTGTGCCACTGAAGCCCTCGGCATGAAGGCTGGATTTGGAAAAGCAGAAAGGAGAAGAAAAAAAAAAAACTATTCAGCAAAAAGCTCAGCCACAGGCACTTCTGTTCATTATTCAAAGCTACATTGAGCAACTTTGACTGTTGGCAGCTTCAAATGGCAGTGAATGGTAACTGCCCGAAAACTGTTTGAAATTCAGTATCTCTGAAATCATCTAATGTTAAGTCGGTAAACTGAGCACAGCACTATAATGTTTACCAAAACCGGCTGGTCTGTGATTCCTTAAAACCACAGAATACCAAAGGGATGAGAGAAACAAAATGTCTAACTTGGTGAGTCCAGCTTTCTTTGATAGGAGCTCTGCTGTTGCTGTGTAGGAGACAGTTTGTAGTTTGCTTTTAATTTTTCACTCTTTATTTGTTTTGACAATGCCTGTGGGCATACCTCACATTACAATTTCATTTAGACAAACAGAGCAAATAGGCAGCATCTTAAATAGGGCAGGATCCAAAGATCTTCTCTACTGTAGCTCCTCCTTGTCATTTAGAGTCTATTTAGAGGGTGTATTTCTGGATTGCCTGGAAAAAAATCGAATAACCCTGTATAAATAATTTCATAATCAAAGATAAAATCAAAATAATCAAAGATTATGAAGTTATATAGTGCATGTAAATATAAGGCATAGCCTTTTTAGTATATGAACAACACTTTTTAATACAAGGTACCATCTCACTAGTATCCCATTGTTGCCAAACATCCATACAAAAACTAACCCTAAAGAACTTCTCATTATTTCTCCTCCACGCTGTGCTTTGTCAAACAACCCAAACAGTCTGAAAGAAATCTCTGCCCAGTTTGAATTGATTTACTCAATTATTTTCATACAGCAGCCCAGCCATGCAGCGTGTGTGTATGCATGTGTGTCTTTTTGCCCGTCCGTGTGTGTGTTAGTAGTAGTTTGAAGAGAGTGGACGAGGAGGTCAGTCCGGCTGTCTGGCCTCTCCTTTGCCCTGTCATTGTGTCTTGTTAGTAGAGGACTCTCCCCTGAGCTATGTGACCCCCTCTGTAGCCCAGGGCGGTCTGTCTGTGATGACTCTAAATGAAGAATCCTCCTCTTGAATTTGTAAGTTCACAGGGCAGGACAACACATCATGAGAGGCAGCAAGAGGGGAGTTCGAACAGACAGTGTTGGGGACGGGAATAATGATGGAGCGGAATAATAAATGAGGGGATATTTTGTTAGAGGATATAACTTTTCTTTTCATAATGGATCACTCGTGAAGAAAATTAAAAACTGTCAAATTAGACAGAATGGCAACTACAGGCTACAGGATATCCTATTGGAAATGGTAGCCTGTGGACTGTGCCAACTCTCCCAAACATTTGCATTAGCTGTGACTTCCAGATGTTTTAGTTCAGCTATTCCACCAATACCACAGACCACGGGCTAATCCTTTTCAAGGTGACTGTCTTTTTATATTATTATTGTATCATTTAATGACAAATATACTGTTACATTAAAAGGAATGCCTACTATTGGTTTTACTATAAAAATGACTGGCTACCTCAAAGGGGAAAGTGGTCTGTCATGCTGATGATTAATGTATGAATAATGTTGCTGAGTTTTAGCTGAAGACCTCCATGTTGCTCTAGGGAAAGCACTGGATGCAGCTAAGGAGGAGGATTGCTTTGGCTGACTGGCCGCATAGCTCCATAGCCCTGTCTTGGGATTTACAATATAAACCCACAGACGAAGCCAGTGTCTGTAGCATGCTAGTAAAGCTGGTGCATATTGAACTAGTTAAACAGAACATGATCTCAGAGGTAGCAAGCTACAAGAGGTGATTATATTCATTCAGGTGCTTCACCTCACACAGTGTAGCCTACAGCAAAATTGTGAAACATTCAGTTTCATCGCGCTAATTATGTGGAACAAACTCAAGCAAATGCAATTTGCTGCACTATTAGGGATCTTGGAAAGCATACACCCACATGTGATTATGATTTGTCATCTCTCAGAGCATCAATCTCCATATACTTTCAGAAAACCTTGCCAAATTCCTGTGAATTTATATGAAATCTAAACACTATTTTGGTTTATATTTTATTTCTGTCTGTTTTGGGGGAAACATGGATTCAGCACACCCACACATAATCTTGTTAGTGATTGCAGGGTTACTGGCGAGCTTTGTTTGAGTTGTCAGTTCCTGGCAGGGGCAGGTATTGCCGAGTGTTCCTGTTATACTCCAGTGCATGTGGCTCCCCTTGGGGAATATCAGGGGCAGCGGTAGCCGCTGTGATGGAAAAAGAAAAATGGAGGCAGACGAAAACGGCTCTGTGCCCTCCACTGAGCTCATCATTTGAATGACATTCTTAAAAATGGTCCAAGTGGTTCCTTAACTTTAGTGCTCGGGGATAAGAAAGCTTAGAGGACAAGAAAATAGAAAGGAATTTGAACTGCTGATAATGGTTTCTAATCTGTCGTGATATTAACAGTCTTACACCCAGAGGGGAAGCAACAACTGAAAGTGTGTTACTGCATTGCAATTATGCCTTTCATAATAGAAGGCTCTTAATAAAACACTTAACTGAAATAAAGCACCTTCATTATAGTCTTACTCAAATCAGATTTCTGACAGAGTGGAAGAAAGAGTTTAATTGGAGACCTGAGTGCATAAGGGATGTTTTTAGCATTTTGTCATATCATGTTCTATCATGTCCTAATTACTAAACACTTCTGGTAAGTGATTAAAATAACGAATATTGATTTGAGGGTTCTATCATTATAAACTAGAGTAAAGTCTGCCTTTTGAATTATAAATTAAATTTAAGTGCAAATATTTCATGCTGGCACCTGTAGTTGTTGTCCTCTCCATCTATGTAGAAGCGATCATAATGTGAGTAGGCCTCGTTCCCTTCTCTGTCTTTTAGCTGGACGTGCAGACTGTATTCCTGAGAGCTGGTGAGCTTGTGGATGATATCATTTCCCAGCCAGTGTTCCCCAGACAGCTCTCCAAAGCCCTGGATTAGACACAAAGACAGAGAAACAATAGAACAAGTAAATATTGTAACAGCGGGGATGATTTTACCAGGGACCTGCCAAGTGTTTTTGGAGTTAATATGAAAATGAACCTCAATTTAAGAATTCACATTCATCATTCTGATGGCCTAAGACAGTCCACCGAGTTTAAGAAGAAAAATACTCCACTCCCACAGCTATAGTAGTGACGGGTCAATTGAGACTTTTAATTTGCCCTAATATCCTTTCAATGCACTGCCTGGACCTGCAACACCTATGGTGGAATAAAAACAGCCTTTGTGGGTTTATCCACTGTTTGTTTGAACTTTAGAAGCAGACATCAACATTACCACATCGAGGGGTAAGACAAGATTGTCTACCTCATTTTTCAAATGGAAAATAATGGAAAACAAAATGAATGCAATATAAACTGTGCAAGAACATAACAACATATTTTAAGGAGAAAAAGGTATGCTACTTAAAGATACAGGCAGGTGAAACGTTATGAATGCAGATACTTCCATAAAGGGCACAAGGGGTCATTGAATGATTTGAGCATGAAAACATTATAAGAATCAAATGGTAAGGTGTTCATTATCACCAAATCTCAACCCAATTGAACACCTGTGGGAGATTTTGTATTGACATGTTATGCCAGGTACAGACTACACAATATTGTCATCTGATAAGATGTCATTGTGTCAAATTAGGCAATTATAGAGTCATAAATTCTTGCCTTGACTTAGCCAAGAGACATGACAGACTACCCTTTGGCACCCAACCAATCATAGCTTACTGTCTTTCATGACCTGCTTGCCAGGGACCGACTTCCAGGAACAAGAATGTAAACGAACAATGGTGTCTGAAGCAGTGTGTATGATATTGGCTGTCTGGTTGCCATAGCGCCACAAACCTTTCCTCTGTTTCATAATTCCACCTAGCAGCATGAGCAGCACTAACATCATTCCTCTTTTGCTTTGGCATGTTTACAATTCTGCATGGAAGAGCCCTCTGTGCACCTACTGGTCATCATCAGCGAACGTGTTGTGGAAATTGTTGTACTAGGCAAGAGGAGGTAAAAAGAATTCTGACACGCTAGTCTTTTTGTCGTGGTGTTGTGAGGTGTCCAAGATACGGCATCAGTTGTTGCCCACTATGATACACTACATGGGATAAAACAATCAATTGTTGCGCCCAATGCCCATTTTCAGTCATGACACCCTGCTTGTTGGGTCAGGCTGTTATCAGGCTGACATCATGTAGTCTAAACCTCGCATTAGACAGCATTTTCCACCACCATCATCAATCCATGAAATCTCTTTTGAGAGAAGACTTGTCAAATCTATGTCAACACACAGTGACGCTGTTCTGGACACCCATCATTGCCCAACCCCTATTAAGGCACTTTATGTTGTTTTTTCCTTTAATTTTTCAAACATCTGTCCATTATGAGGAGGTAGCAAATAAAGAAAAAGACTGAATAGAGAAATGTTAAGGATACAGTCTGGAGGCGACGTTAAATGATATTAACAGGTGTAATGTAAACCAATGTGAACGTAATTTCACAAAGGAAACCGCGACATTGAAAAACAGATACAGTGTGCAGACCTGTCAACTCTTCCGGTTTTCCTGGGTTTCTCCCGTATTTTCACCGCCTCTTCCACCATGCTCCCATTTCATAATTTCCCCCATAAATCTCCCGCATTTCCCTTTTTTATTAAAGATTTCTTCAGTTATACAGAATCCTAACTGGCTCAAATCAAGTTGTTTCAGTGAGATCCATAGGCTTGTATATATGTGTATACCAGCAAAGCCCTGCTATACCCACAACTGTCCAGCAGGGGGCAGCATACAGCATTCTTGTCGCTGTCTTCTTTTTCTTGACAAGTCACGATAGTCATTCAGTCAGCAAACAGTGCGAAAAATGGAAATAGATGAGATGCCAGCAAAATAAACAAAAACTGAAATATTTGTATAAATACTAGAATAATCGGGAGACTATTTTCCCAGCCCTGACAAAAAGCATATTAGGAAACAACCATGCATTTTGCAAGGTGTGTAGGGTGGACTTTAGTGTTGGTCATGTTGGGAAAATGATGTTTACCAGTAGGTTAGGTTGGTTAAACAAGACCAAAGAAACCACAAAGAAAACATCAACCGTCCGTTTGTTTTTCATTTTGTTAATAAACCTTCATGCAACTTCTGAATTGATGTCCTCTTTGTCTTTTCATCTTCGTAATGCAGGGGTGCTCACAGAGATCTATTCACTAGGTCATTTTACTTTCAGTCAGGTATTTAACCAACTGATTATCATCACCCTCCTTTGTTGACCTAGTTAACCCTTTTTTGCTTTGAGATTACAGCAGGGCAGGCAGTAAAGGCACCTGGTGATTAGATCTCTAGAGCCGAGAGAGGAAATATTATGGTCAGGTGACGTCCTGGAAAATCTCCCTGATTTTCAAAGCCCATTGTTGACAGGTATGAGTGTGCCATGTGTGTGACTGCTTTGACAGAAGTGGTCCACAGTGGGGATGGATGTTGTCACTCCAGGGAATGATAATAACATGCAATGCTCTATTCAAAGACATGGCTTAGGAGGAGGGAAGAAATGTGCCGTCAGTTAATGAATCTCACAGAGTGCTGTCAAATACAAAGCATCACTTGTTTGACAGACACAAGGGAAAGTAAGAGGTGTGGAATGCATGTGTTATCTGTTAGTCAATAAGCATGAGACAGTTACAACTGAACACATGTTAAATTTTCAGAATGGTGAATAATCAAACTCTGCAGGTATTGAGCATTCTTTGTTCAGTGTAACAGAAGGACACATTTTCTCCTTGTTTACCTCTGAATTCTAAGTCACTTTGTCTTGCTGTCAGACTCACTGTTTGTTATTGGTCTTAAGTGATAGCAAATAAATAGTGAGAGTCTTGGAGCATTTATCATTTGACCAGCAGGCCTGGGTGTAACATTTGATCAACACTGACCACAGTTTATGAGAATATGGAGTGTGGACAGGGGCAGTGAAGCATTCTAGTACATATGTTATCTGCCATCTACAGGGCCCCTGTGCTCCCACGCCCCAACCGAAGCCAAATATTTATCATCTACTTGTAAAAATATTGTTCTTGAAAGAGGTTTTTAAACTTTTTTTTGTCTCTCTCCCTCACTCTTTCTGTTTGCAGTAACCGTCTTCTCTGCATTTTTATTTCCAATCCAAGCTGTGGCAATTGATTTGTTGGCGTGGGTGAGAGACAAATTGCTACTCTATTCAATCAAAAACCCAAACTAGCCCTGCTCATTTGTTCTGTGTGTCATTTTACACAGTTGAAAAGGCTTCCAAGCATATGTTTTTTTCTTTCTTTTTCTCTATTGCGCAAACAGAATATTGATTCTATGGAGAAAACTTTGTGATGAGATTCAAAAGAAACCTTATCTAAATGCAAGTCCAAACAAAACAAAAAAGTCAAAGGTGTTAAAACAGATTTTATTCAGCCAGAGCACTGGAGCAACTTCATAGTCTCCTGAGTATGGTTGTATTATATCCGCTTTGTTTTTTGGGGCTTGTGTTTGGAAATGCTGTTACTTTCATCACCACACACTTCCAAACATTTCCCTATGCAGGAAAGCTTTTGGGATCTTGAGGATAGTTACAACCAGTAGTGCTCTGTGGGTCATTGAAGTATATGACATGTGTGTGTGTTTGTGCATTAGTGTGCATATGAGTGTGTGGGAGTATGACAGGGAGAGGGAGTAAGAGCAGGTGCAATAACATGGGAGGTGGTAGAGAACACGAGGGCAGCCAAATACAACAACCACAGGTCACCTGGGATCACAGACTAGCCGGTATCCCACGCCTCTCCATGCCAAACCACCCATGGATAGTTATTGGAACCTCCTGTCTCATCTTAAAATACTGATCCATTTTACCTATATGCATAATAGTGCACCCTAACCCCACTCTTCGCCAAACCTACCATTTTGTAGTCCCTCCACCCGCGATGGAAGTCAACAGATCCATTTCTGCGATGCTGCAGCACTGTCCACCCTCCACCTCTAGTCTTCATATCACAGAAAACCTATAGAAAGGAAAGCATATTACAACAAGCTTAAGCTTAAAATACAAATGCTTTTTGAGTTCCAAACAAAATGTGTCTGTATCAAAAAGTTGCTTGTTTTCTTATTTGATGATCACATATATCCTGTTAGCAAACAACTCCAGCAGATTCGGAACAACAACATTCATTGGAGTCGTGTTTTGTGGCTGCCTGTTAAATGTAAGTTCAATATTCAATACTCCTAAGGGACATATCTGGCTCTGTAGCTGTTAAACGTTAGCTTGCACTACCTAGACGCTAACTTTGACTGCTATTTGGTGCTGGGCAGGTTGCATATAGTGGGTTAATCAGAGCTTTTTCCCTGAAAACAACTACTTGTTGCAGATGAATGATTGATTAGAGTGGTGAGACTGAACCAAAACAGTACAGTCATGAGTGCAAAACAGAAACACTGAACTGAAGAGTTATCAGGGTTTCCACCAGTGTATTGCAAGCCCGGCAGCCCACACAGCCTGAGTTGACCCCTCACTGGGACTAAACATTGGGTAATTAAAAAAAAAAATTTTTTTTATTTTAAGATGTTTTCTAAACTGTAGCATAGCTCCTTTAAGGATTAGCTCAGTGCGTAGCAAGTGTGTGGTAGAGGAAGAGAGAGAGACAGAGAGAGAGCGAGAGCGAGCATGTGTGTGATGGTGAGGCTACAGCGACCAGAGCAGAGAGTATAGACCTCAAGATCCAAGCCAAGTTCCCATGTCTCACTTATTTCTGCTGAAAACAAGCACCAAGACCCGGAAAGGGATGACAGCTAACAGCTACGTGTATTCACAGCAGAGAGCAGGAGGGAGGACGTATGTCTCACTATGCCACTATGCTACTCAGTGCTGCGACTCTGCTGCTGCTGCAGACTGTCACGGAGCAGACACTTTCGGTTTATAATTGTAGCATCTGACTAAGTATTGATAACACACTTAGTACTTTACAGATCAGAGTTTTTTTATTTGATGAACATGGGTGCTGATACATGAAAATGAACTAAATGGGTGTTATTTATATTTTTTTAAAAAGTCAAACAACAGCGGGGGGCTGGAGTAATGTAATCGGTGTATGCCCATATAATACTTGTAACACAGCAGATTGTTAGGCTCGCAACTTTTCTGGCGGAAACCCTGGTTAGGTAATAATTCTCTGTAGGTTTGTTAGCAAATGTAAGCCCTATTATATTACACATAGTCATTTGATTCATTGTTTATAAGACAGTATTGATTGGTGTATCTTTACATAAAAATGTATTTAGAAGTTCCTTATTTAACTCTGATATATCAAGCAATTGGCATATTTTGTTAAATTTTTAAAAATGTTTACATTCCCCAATCTAAGATATGAAAAAAGTATTGATTTGATTCCAATACAAAAATCCAGGTCAATCATATTGACACCAATAACAAAATCTTTAGATCAGCCCTAGTATTCCTTTTTTTCCATTTTGAAACATTTGGCATTGAACGACTCATCAGTCACGAGTTTGTCAGAAATACTAAGTTTCGTTTCAAGATGTCATACCTACAGCACTGGAACGTTCAAGAGGAAAGTGGAGACAGAAGTATCAAGAAATGACAAGAAGACGAAATAAAACACCACAGTTTCTCTGTTATTTGAAGGCTGACTTGGGGGGGACCCAACATTTCAGGGTGTCACGCAATGATATGACCCAGGCGGGAAGGAAAAACTAACATATCAGCATGTTCTCTTATCCCCTTGAGTGGGGGTTGAGGAGGAGGCATCTGTGTTTTTGGTTACACACACATTTTTCTTTCTTGGCTGCACATTTTGCCATATGTAGATATGTTTGGAAGAACAAATAGGAATGAATTGCACTTATTCATCTAGTGACACGAGTTGAAATGTATATTTGTTAAGGGAATGGTTTTACATATTCTAGGTGTTAAACTGGACATATTTCAGCCTCCCTTGGGTTTGGTGATTAAATGAGTGTGTGGATTTCTCCTGTGGGTGGTAAGATTAGATGCTTTTTGTCACTGTGATCCTTTTTAATTGAACAAGTGTATTCAGTCTGCATTCCTCAAGCCTTACAGGGTGGGACTTTTCAGTTTTTCTTTTCAAAATGTTTGAACCACTACACAGTGTTGTCAGGGATTTTTGCGATTTGATATCCACCACTACAACTTGCAATGTTAATAATTACTGATGAAAAGAAATTGATTTGCTTGGCTGGTTACTTGAATATTGCCCACCAAACAAACTGCCCTGACCTGTCTCAAGAGTCATGCAGTATGGTTGCTGGTATGTGGACAGCATCCCAGGGGATCTCTCTATTTTGACATTTCAACTGGCTATTTTCTGCTAGAAATGAAATGAGAGTTTCCAGCACTTTCCCAAAATAGGAAAGCTAAATCAAGGTCAAAAGGGACCCAGGTCTTTTAGCTCAGAAAACGCAGCAGGCTGGCAATATGCTGTGATTATCCCCTGGCACATTAAGCGAATGCTTTGGCCTTAGAGGAATCACAGTGAATAAAAAACAAGGCCCTGAAATAAAATTCTCAATTTAAGTCATTTCCCAAATGTAGTCCTTGCTCTGATTTAGACCAGATCCATATTTAATACTCCAAATTCACTTATTATTAGCCAGCAAGGAGTCATTTAGGGCCAAATCCATCACAATAAAATGTAAAAATAAGCATTATTATGATTTTAAGAAAAGATAAAGACCTGGTCATTATTTGCAAAGGGCTTTCAAGGGACAAAACAGTTACTTCTCAATATGTGTTTAGAGAGAAGCTTTGTGTTTTATTTTATGAGCCCTGTGCATGTAGCTCTGAAAAGTATGCATAACAGGGCAATGAAAAAATGAAAAACAAACTGATCCAAACTATTAATTATTTGGTTTCTGAGCATCATCATTATTCACAATTGTGGTGATTAAATTTAGATACTATCGATGGGTAGATAGATGGGTAGATAACTGTATCATAGTGCCACACATGTATGCTTTTTGTCTCTTGTCCAACTGTGAAAGCCTGCTCCCCGCTTTGAAAATAGGGCAATTTGTATCTGCCCCACTTTTATGCAGCCTCCCAGCTTGCCAGCCACATTGGAATTAGATGGCATAGATTGAAAGCAACAATGATTTGGGGAGTACTAACTTGCATCAGTGGAAACGTACATTGGCCCCAGTTGGCAGGAAACACATGGCACCAATGCCTAACACCTGGCTGCCTTGCCCACAGGAAATGAAGAGGAAGAACAAGGGAAAACAGAGGCGCTAGGAGAGGGTGCCAACCAGCAAACTAGAGTGAAAGTAATGAATAACAAAAAACTGTTCACTGTCTTTCTTCTTTCCCTGCTAATCCCTGACAGTAAAGATCCCAGCCCAAGAGGGTTAGCTGTGAGAAAAATCCAAAGCAAGGATAGCCTGCTGGTGGATGCCATGGTTGAGCTAGCAAGGACGGGCTCCTTCAGGTCAGCGGAGGTACGTCCTAAGTTATTCTGACTTTGCATTCAGCAGCACACACTCTCACACCATGAAGCCTGCGGGGCATAATGCTCCTGTTGCTTATTATTTTAGCTCTCTCTAACCCAGCATGGCATTTCCATCAGCCTCTGTACCAAAAACCCCAGCAAATTAGTGTTTAGTTTGGTCCAAAAAATGATGATAAGGCCTGTGGATGTCATTATGCAGTGTGTGTAAGCTTTACATTAAGCAGGCTGGGCAAAGTCAGTAAAGTTAACAAGTGAAAATGATTCCACAGCTAAATATTGTAAGACAAATGGATAAAATGTTTTATAAAAAGTTTCATGTCACAATCAATTACGTGATATTTACAAGAAAAGGTCAATGACCTTTAAAGCCTTACTACCTTGACAGTCTGGGTGGAGTTGGGGAGGCGTATGCTATATATTCCACTCTCTGTCACTCCAGATCGCAGGATCTCCGCACAGTCCCTGAAACTAAGTGGCTCCTCCTTGGGCATATTGGAGATTTCTGCAAAAACATGCAGGCATGTGTTTACAGATGGCAACCTTATGGGTTTTGCACACAAATCCCAACCCCATATGTGAGCTCTCTTGTAATGTTAAGCTCTGGCTTAAGCCCACAGTGTCTGCAGTGCAAGCATGTACATGGTGTGTCTGAGATTTGAAACTGATTTCAAGCTGTTCAAGGTGATATTTTTCAGGTAAAAATGGGCTTTGATAAGCCTTAATTACAAACATAATAAAGAACATCCCATCCTTGTTAATTGAAATACTGTTGATCCCCCATTTGCCTAAATGAGATTCTGCTGCTCCTTCACAGACTCTGTAGCACTAAGGAAGTAATTAATCAACAGAATGCAGTATGAATTGACAACAACATTTATCTTTTATAAATTTGTATCTTGCAAAGGCTTTTACCCATTCTATAGCCATAGCTCATTCAGTGTAATTTATTGTTCAGTTGGTTTCATAAAAACTATTTGCACATCCAAAACCAGTAAAGCCCTCAGCCTTACCATTGCAGTGGTTGACCATAGCCAGCAGCTGCTGAACAGTGTCTGTGAGCACAGCCTGCTGTCTCTGTAGTAGAGTGCTGTTGAGTGTGGAGCTGCCCAGCTCACCCTGGAGCTGACTGACCAGATCACTCTGCCTCTCCAGAAGCTCCTGAAGCTGCTGCTTTTCACTCTGCAAGCCCTGCAACTCCCGCCCGTACCGAGCCTCCAGCGCTAAGAGCCTCTGCTCCAGAAAACTGTGAAAAAGCAAAATTTCATTCAGTTTAGTATCTCTTTTTTTAAGGAGAAAAATTCAAATGTATTTTTTTTTACAGTGCGCTGTGGAGTAAAGTAAAAATCTGAACACATTATATGAAAAGTAAGATCCATATTGTATTGTATGGGGACAGAAGATATAAGAGAGTGGGTGCAGGTGGAGAATCCATCTGTTCAGCATTTACCTTTCACAGTGGATGTTGCACAAACTTGCACATTTACATGAGGATGACTAATAGACATCAGCACGACAATCTCATTGGGCTAACATCATATAAACACCTGTACTGCAGAAGCACTCACAGATGGGCCTGCATGCTAAGCCTCTCGATCATAGCTATGAGGTAACAATCTGACATTGTGTGTGTGTGTGTGTGTGTGTGTGTGTGTGTGCGTGTGTGTGTGTGTGTGTGTGTGTGTGTCTGCGTGTCTGCACAATTGCCACACCCCCACCTCCAAATGAAGATCATAAATCCCCTCAGCCTGATCTTTATGGCTTTGACTAATGACTCTGCAGCCGTTATTTATTGAATCAATCCAGCTACCCAGATTGAACAAGCTACTTTTCAGCCCTGTGCACAAGTAGCTGCTACACCAAACATGTATCCTCAATCTCCCTCTTTAGGCAACGACTCAGCATGTGGCCTGGAAGGAAAGCTGGATCAATCCAAATCATTTATAACATCACTTCCATTTCATATATGCTTTGCAGGAGAACACTCAATAAAAGTGGCAAAGCAAGCTAACAAATTGTATTCTGTTTTAAGTGTATTTTACTTTGAGGAACAGTCAAAGTAGAGAGCAGGGCGGTAAAGCAACACGGTAATGTTTAAGAAGTTAGGGTCTTTGACAGAGCATATATAGCATTTTGGATCAAATTGCATCCTGGGCGATTAAACTGTTATGCTTATGATTTTGTGTTATTTATTATTATTGTAATGTACATTACCATTACATTGCTCTCACTCTTTCTCTCCGCAATGTGCTATGCTTCCTGCCAGTAGTATTTCACATGTAACGCCTGTGAAAACAAACATGTCTCTCTCCTCTTTTTAGTTTGGCAGCAGTTCAAAAACTGTCTCCATGCCCATAAGGAGTAATAGCAGTAGCCTTTCACAACCACTGGAGTCCTTATTTCCCTTTTATTACACAGCTGCCTAACTGTAAATTTACTATGACCTTTCTAATTTCATGCGTCCCATCATGGTGTTTACCCTTGTGAAGATATATTCATTTATTTACATGTCAGAGCCATGTCACCCACTTGAAGGACGAGGGCCAAAGGGCAAAGCAGGGCCAAGCAGGGCCAGATGTGTAACAGGTGGCAGGGCTGAGGCACTCTGTTCTTGCAGTCACACTTGGTACGAATAGATGGAATGATAAACAGATACAAAGAGAGAAAGCACCCACTCCCTTTCACGCTGTCTAGAACCCTGTTCTTAACCCCAGCTGGCCGTAGTTTGACCTTGTGTTCCTAGAAAGAGAAGAATAGGGAAACCCCTCCTAGCATGCACTGCCTATTCACTGCAACCACACGCACATGCTTACACAATACACATTATATTACTGTTAAGTGCCCTGTTGTTCAGATCTGTTGAGCTCATTCAACGTATTCTTTTCCAGTTGTTGTATGAGAAATACTAGTTTTGCATGTACATACACAGTGCAGCACATTACGCTTATGTAGGCCTTTATGTTTTGCCACACAGTGTGAAGTAGTTTTTTCCTGAGAAAACACCCTTTGGTGCACAGGAAGACATGCATTTAATGTTTCCAACAGCAGCCATACCAGCCCATTTGGAACAGTAAAGGAAAGGCAGCAGCAAGGCAGGCAAAGAAAATAGCACCACCTATAGTTATTAAAGCTTATATCAACAGAAAATGCAAAGAAATTAATCAAGAACTGTGGTAATCACACTGGTAGGGGATCTCAAAAACAACCACAGACTACATAACATGATATTGTAATGTCTAACAATAAGTAAATGAACACATTGTGAAACACCACTTTAACTTCAGCTGCTCCTAGTTAAACTAACATGGATCTGAAAATGTCTGAGTGCCTTTGGTAAGTAAAATTCTCCCAGCAGACCAACCCTGAAAGCCTTGCACTGCCTAAAATGTACCAGCCCCGCATAATCTTTTGAAGTGTGTGCTCTCACCTGTTTTTATCACTGAGGCGTGAGATTTCCTGAGTCTGCAGGAGAATATGTTTCTCCAACCGGTTAGTGAAGAGCGAGTACTCCAGCAGCTGGATCTCCAGGCGACTTGTCTGGTTTAAAACCTATAGATTGAAGAAGAAGACAAGAATAACTCCAGTACAGTATGTGCAGGCAGAGGGATTGATGGGAGTGATGGAACGTATTGATAAGAGATTGATGGGAAAAGTGCACCCAACCAGATGAATTCATAAAAAAGGACCTATGGGGATAAACAACATAGCACATCACATCACATCACAAGGCTCATGATGTGCATTCTTTGATCTTACAATGAAAACTTGAGCAAGAATTATCTCATATGCACCTGTGACATGTTTTGAAGTTGCAGATAAAACAAAAACCCGAACAAAGCAGTTCAGATATTTGTACAGGTTGTAGTTTAATATCGACTTTGATAAGAGAAAAAGAAAGCATGAGGACCAAAACAGCCCAATCTGTAATAACAGCTCTGTGGCATGATTGAAGACACATCTGTGTTGTGCTACTGAGCTTTATGTTTTAATTGGCTTGTCGTCAGACACCGAGCTCAACTCATTGTGTCAATCAGAGCTTGTAGAACCAAATACCAGCTGTTTTAAAGCAGCTGCCGCCACCTTTGGGCATGGCTTCTCAGTGGGTTACATCTGATTTACATTTAATTAGCTATTCACCAAGTGTTTCACAAGTGACATCATTTGTTTTTGCATGGGTGTGACCGCCACAGTTGTTCATTTGGATTGGCTGCAAACAAGTTATCTTAGCTTCACTCAAACCCCTTCTTGAAGGGCTCACCTGGGTTTCAACATCTGTCAGTTTGCGAGTCTGCTCCGCTGATTGGCTGAGGAGGTTGGTCCCCATCTCTAGCATGGCAGCTGTCTGGGTGTGTACCGCAGTTCTCTTCATTTCCTCCATCCCAGAGCGCACATTCTCCTGGATGAAGTTCTCCAGCTGTAAAGAAGACAGGCAGACAGAAATTATTGCTCAGGATGTCAGATTTCCTAGTTTCATTGTGGTTATAATCATATTTTAGAGGGTAATGTCACTATATGTCCACCGACAGCTTGATGCAGTGTGAAAGTAGCAATCTTAAAGTGATCTGTCTTTGTCACATCAGTCTTCTCAGGTAGTCATGGAATTCAGTATCCCTAGGGCACTTGTAGTGTCTCGCCACCATTCATTTGCAGATCTACCTCAGGCAAATACCTCACATTAATAAAATAATGAAATGTGTAGGCGTTTCAATGGGATTTTAGAAAGAGCAGTCATGGTATATACCAGGAGACATTATGATATTTGTGTGCTGGACTTCAGGGATTGTCGCCTACACTCTGTAATTAATCACAAGCCCAGAGAAAGAAGCATTTGCAAAACCTATCATATGTTACAGCAGGAGTAAAAATAGGATGGCATCCATCTTGCCTCAATAAATAGATTTTCTTATTAATGTGGTCGGTTTGAGCAAATGGCATCTCTAAGACAAATTCAGCTTTCCCTGCCGTGAACGATAGAATTTTGTTTGACGTTTAACGGGCAAAGGCCTGTGCCTTGCAATAAAGCAAAGTAGAATATCGAACCGCAGAACATTAATATTTATGACTTTTCTGGGGAGAAAAGATCAGACTTTACTCATTAAACCATATGACTGGAAAATGAAGTTTCTAAGGAGAACCCATTCAAAATTATCCCGTTAATGAGTGGCTATCCAAAAAAATCGAAGAGAATTCAAATGAAGCTATGATTGTTTTTTTTTATTTCAGAGAACAATAGGATTATGATAATACATTGCCACAGGAGAGGGCTTTTTCTATTTTTTATAAAGTATAAAAAATACTGACCTAAGTGGGCAAATAGAGATGAATTGGCAATTAAATTGTTTGCCTGGTAGTAATCGTTCTCTCTATATCTCTTACACCCTGTTGATCTCTTTCTCTCATTAAGTCCTTCTTTCTTTCCAACCCTCCCTCTTGCTCTGTAAATCCATCTTTCACATTTTGCTACTTTTGGACAACAGAGACAGCAGAAAAAATCCCCTCCATAACGAAGGTTATGAAGAGATTACCAAGCGGATTAAAGCCAGCTCCAAAAGACCAAAGACCCCTGCATCATAATCAGCCTCATGTATTGAAGCTACTATCAGCCGCCTGTCCAAAGTGTTCCTATTACAGCCTTCTGTGATAGAGCTCAATCCAGAGGTCTTGATACACTCCATCTCCCACTGTCAATTGCATTAATTGCAGCTCTGTCACACACTGTACTGTGCAGCCAGATAAATCACATTTGGGATGTAGCATAATTCTGTCTTATTGTGTCTAAGAGGGACAGAGGAGGGATCAGTGCTGAGAAAATCAAAGGAGTCGCATCACTTGATATCTTAATTATTGAGCCAATAGACACATTTGTTCTCAGTTACAATTACAGAGGATGGGGAGACATATCTGCTGGGTGTTCCGGCAAATGATAATGATGGACTGAGCCACATCAGGGTGGTTATGATTGTAAAGTACAGGAAATAATATGTTTCTATTAAATTTGGGACTTGATTGATGTGTCAGTTCAACACTGTGAATATCCACTTTTCACCAGAGATAAATGTATTCTTGACTTTGAATGGTCATTTCACCTAAATTACAGAAAAAACATATTTCTTACTTACTGTTAGTGATCTAGCCATGCAGCTTACTTTGGCTTTATTTGGATTTCTACCTCCACCCCAATTCAATAGCAATATCTCCCTAAAGAAAGACACTCCCTATGTAAAATGACAGTTTTATTGAAACTACTCTCTGTCAAAGAATTTGTCTGTATGACAATGGTTGGCAGTGTTTTTTGTGGATTATCCAGAGTAACCAGGACACTGCCTCTGGAAAGAGATGTTGCTGTTGAATTTTCAGCTACACTAGTGGCATGGCACTAAGGATGGCATTATCATTCTGTTAGTTTGTTGGTCTACCACTTTGGTCCAGTCTAAAATATCTCAACAAATGGTTTATACCATGAAATTTTGTATAGATATTCATGGTCCCCTGAGGAATTGTAATTACTTTTCATCTAATGCCACCAGCAGACCAATCTTCTATTTATTCTGTCAAATATCTACTCAATAGAATGGCATCAAATTTTGTACATTTATGGTTCCCCAATGATGTTAATGACTTAGTGGGTTAACATTTATGGTTTGGGGTTTAATATCTCATGGATTGCCTTTTATTTTGTACAGACATTCATGTCCCACCTAGGATGAATTGTAATAACTTGGTTTCTTGTCTTTTCACAGTGATCACTTTTCAGCCTGTGCCATCATCAGCTTGTTCAATACTTTGGTTTTTAACCAAATTAATGATATTCCCATCAGCCTCAGGTGTATCTTGTGTTTATTGCTAATTTTCAGCTAATACATAAAACTAAAATGGTTAACATGCTACAGCTGCTAAACATCAACATGTTAGCATTGTCCTTTTTAGTGTGTTAGCATGCTGATGTTAGCGTTTAGCTCAATGCACCGCTGTATAGCCTCACAGAGCTGCTAGCAAGTAATTGTATTCACCCATTTCATATTGGATGGAGAAATCGGAGTACTTGGCCAAATATAACCAAAACTATCTGCATGTCCAGATACCGCAGGTAAGAAAGAAAATATGTTATTGTAATTTGAATGAACTAGCCCTTTGAGATGTTTTTAAGTCGAGAGCCATAAATTGCGAAAGTTCAAGATGGAGAAAAGGGGTGCATGTTTAAAGACATGAAAGAAAATGAAGACAAATTGGATAATGTGTGTGTGGGTGACATACTTTAGTACTGGCTTAATGAAACATTATTGGGCCAGGAAATCAGGTCACCAGGGGTAGCCTGGCCACCTTGATCTCTGTGCAATATTTCTGTATTAGCATAATCTGCACAGACTCTTAAAAGCACTAACAAAAGCACACTCACATCCCCTCTGCCAACCCCTCAGGGCAGCAGAAGACGAAAGGGACCAGACGGGGGTTTATGTTGGGGGTTAGAACATAAGAAAACAAACACTAGTTTCTTCTTGGAAACACCAGAGAAGAAATCTGGAACAGTCCTGTTGCACTCGTCCACTTGGAGTTTCCTCTGCGGAACATGGTGGATTAGTGTGCGTGCTCTTAAGTTTGTGCGTGTGGGTGTGTGTTTTCTTTCAAGAGGTTGAGTGGAAGGCTCACAGTAAGGGTCATAAAATCCCTGGGGAGCTTTGAGTGAGATCGTACAAAGTTTCACAGAAATGCAGACATATACATGCCTCAAGCTCTTCCGCATGCAAGGTCTTCCTAAACGTATGCAGATAGGCTTAATGAGCTCCACAAGGTGCTGAAAAGGCTTTGCCATCTGGGGTCAACGGTCAGTATACCCTTGTGCATATCTGAAAGAGGCTCTCTAGAGTCATGCTGTGTTTACGTGGAAATCCCACCAACACTGCAATCATTTATACATCACTTTGACTTGGTGGGGGTAATTTGTTGACAGGTTGGATCTTTGTGTTCATTCCAGACATTATGTGGAGGAAGTTTGGCAACAGAGCAAGGGATGTGTCAGCAAAGTTTTTTCTGTTGATGGGGGAGGGGGGGGTTAAACTGCATCTCCTTCATGACGCTCATATCACAGCTCTGGTGGCGAAAGAGAGGCTACATGCTGCATAGAATATTCCCAAGATGTGCACAGTGTTGGATTCTTTTGTATTCTACAATTAAGCTTGAGCATTGCAGACTGTATGCATGCATAATGTGACTGAATACATGAAGACAAGTGTGTGCACTTTCTCACTATCTGTCTCTCTCCATCTCTCAAACACACACATACACATACAGTGTGGCCGCATGGGATGCTTCCTATGGAAGCGAGGTCTCCAGTTCACAGACAGAACTACTGCACAGGGGATTTGTGTGTGTGTGTGCATGTGTGTGTCTGTGTGAGTGTTTCTGGGTGCGTGTCGGGAGAGCACGAGCAAGATAGACAAAGAGTTTGAGATCTGATGGTCGACAAGTCAAGGTGTGAGATGAGACACATTCATCATCCCAGAGGTGCATAATGGTCCAGATAGAAGTGAAAGAGATGGATAGAGAAAAGCAGAATGTCAAAAGAAAACGGAGACTGGGGGAAAGGAAAGGACGGGAAAAACACAGACAGTTTGTACAAGCTGGAGTGTGAGTGGGAAGTGACAGGAGCACAGGAAGAGCTTTGGCATTCATAACACCCCATTTTCAAATCCTGAAATATAATCAACATGTTTGCTCTCAGTCGGCCAATCTAAACACTCAACACAAATGCTTATAATCGGCCTGAGGATTAGTGTATACCATAAATACTCGGAGAGAGATGCAGACAAGAATAGAGAGACGGGTGGAGAGGGGTGGCGTGTCAGTCAGTCTATCCTAGACAATAGCCCAACACTGATTCCGTGCCCTGATGACCTTAGCAATGAAAACACTATTGTGAAGCCACTTTTAATCGCATCATTTCATTTTAGTCAGTCATAATCCGAGCTAAATGGAACGGCAAAGGCCAACAGCCCAGCGAGGAGCCATGCTGAAATGTGTCTCCCACAGATAAACACTTTTTTTTTTCACGTTGTATTTTTATGTAAGCTGAGTTTAGTACAGCATTTTCTGCCAACTCTGGCTTTAAATGTGCTAAAATGAATCAAGAGTGAAGTTTCTGTGTACTTGTTGCCTGTGGGGGATAAATACTAATTTAGGAGGTTTAACTGGTGAGACATATTTGGCACCATCTCATATTAGCAAACTTATTTCATCTTGTCTTTCTCCTCTCGCATGCAACAGGGAGTTCTGGCATCCCACTGGTCTTAAATACAGACACACACTCATACACCAAGCATTGTCATGGAGCCAGATATGCATACAGCAAGCATCCAGGAAATCCCAGCTAAGCACTGAACTTATCAATAATGAAGGCCTGTCAACAGATGTTATCAGATATTGTGCTCCATGGACACACCGTGCATTCATATTCCAGCATTTCGTTTGATGCTCCGCAGACTAAAATAAGATATGTAAAAAGGACAAGAAGAAGACAGTGTGACAGCAAGAGGTAGGCTAGATGACAGAGAAGAGAGTGGATGTTTTAGTCAAAGTTCAACAGTTCAGACACCCTACCTTCTGCAGCCACAGGGTATTATTCTCCATGGCGCTCTCCAGACTCTCCAGCTTCCTCTCCTGCCAGGAAGGCCTCTCTTTTTGGGCCTTACCCTGCTTAGATTGGCTCACGTCAGGCTCGACTTGTGGCGGGGAGTCCCTCTGGAGCGTGTTAGTGACCTCAAAGTCTTTCAGGGGATGGCAGTGCTCCACCTCGGGGAGGATAAAGGTGTAGGTGCAGGGGCCGTGCTGCACGTGGTGCTGTTGGCGATCTGAGCCGATCACGGCGGCCAGCAGGTAGGCCAGGTAGGCAACAGTCAGGGCCAGCAGGCGGCCCATGTCAGGGGACAGAGAGGGGAAGGGGAGGGAGGGAGGAGAAGGGAAGAAAGAGGGTGCTCCACCTGGCAGAGCAGACAAGTGTGTCAGGTGGAGTTTTATGCTTTGTTCCTCTATAACTCTTATTTTTCCCCGGTCTCTTGCTAAAATGTCCCTCAAGACTCTAACTCTGTCTTCCTCCTTTCTTCTCAGTCCAACTCCTGCTGCTCCTGTCTCTGTTTTATCACTTTTTCTTCTCCTTGTTTGGCTGATCCTCCTCTTTGCTCTTGCCTCCAGAGGTCTTCTTCAACACAGTTCCTGCTCCCACTGTTCTTTGTGAGGGTGGACAGAAAACACACAGGAAAAGGGGATTGCCTCCTATTGTAATTCCAATACTCAGCCAGCACATGCGGCTCAGTCCAGGAAACCAACAGCAGACTTCCCTCCCACCATTTATCTCTCTTCTGAAAAGTTGCTTTCCTCACTGCCTTCTTTTCAAGCTGCTGGAGTCCATGCGTTGGTCTGGAGGAGAGAGGAGAGGAGGGGTGAAGTGGAGTGGAGAGTGGCCCGCGTCAGGATGTTGGCTGAAGTGGTAAAGCTCTTAAAGTAGTGAGAGAGAGTGGCGTACCTCTCCACACACACACACACACACATATACACACAGACACACACACACACACACACACCTCCTTAGCACATCACTCAACTAGCCTTCCCTCTTTCACTCCCTCCCTCTTACGGCACTCCTGTTTGCGGGGGTTAGAAGAGGAAGCTACAAAAATACACACTGCTCACCACAAGAGCAAGAACTAGGAACTTTCTCTGACAATGTTTTGCTCCCTCCCATTCTCTCTCTCTCTCTCTCTCTCTCTCTCTCTCTCTCTCTCTTCTCTCTCTCTCTCTCACCCTCTCTCTCTCTCTCTGTCTCTCTCACCCTCTCTCTCTCTCTCTCTGTCTCTAAAAATATTAAAATTTGCTTTAATGGCATACCCATAATACTGTATTGCCAAACTGTAATACACAAGATTTACATTGGAAGTACAATAATTCAGAATGTAAGAAAAAAAGACAACAAATGATTTGTGATAAAATATTCTAAAATCAAGATTCTTTTATTAGCTTTTCCCGTAGCTTTCAACCACATCCAACAGAGCTTATGACAGAAAAAGGCTGTGTATGGTCAGAAGCTCTGGAAGCAAGAAAAGCAAGCAAGTGAACCTTGAATTCATTTTATCACAGACATGTGTTCCCCAGGTCAAGAATGAACCTCCATGCTCTGCAATTGTTTTGCCCATTACTACCATTGTTACTACTGTATACAATACAGCACTATACTGTATAGACTATACATCTGCATTGCTATAATACATGGTATATATAGTGAAAAGAAATTGGTCAGTTAGGTCAGTAGTTTTACAGTTGGTTGTAATGGTGAATGATGAGCTACATAAAAAAGAGTTAAAATAAAGAAATAGGGGGCAGATTTTGAAGGAGGTGTCATTCTGCTGGTTTTCTCTTCATGGCAATGTTAGTAAATATTGAAATTTGATTTAGTCTGACAGTGTGTTGAAGTCTTGGTATTGGATTTTGGTAAAGAATCTCCATCTTTACACAGGCTGCAGTGCAGCTCTGTATCTACCTCTTAGCTGAACCGACACTGCCTGTTTTCCCTAGTTTGTCAGGTTTGTCTCTATTGGCCAGTCTCAACAGCCAGATTGTCAGTCAGTCGATATTTTGTTGATGTATTTAGTCAAACTGAAATTTGAATTCTCCTCTCTTTTTGTGTAAGGAAATATAAACTATATGCATTTCCCACAGAAGCAGTTGACTGACCTCTGAGAGCTGTGGTGCACTACTAAATGGAGAACATCATACTTTGTAGCCTACAAATGTTGATATATGGCATCCCCCCCTTTTTATTCAAAAAGCGCATATAGCATTGGCTACCAGCTGTTACTGATTTAAGTCTGTTCCTTTACAGCATTCAGCATTTGGAAGGACACATTGTTCCGTCAAGTTGGTATTCCACTCAGAAGGTTTCATGGGTCCAGTTAAAGGACCAGTGTGTAGGATTTAGTGGCATCTAGCCGTGAGGCTGCTGATTGCAACTAAATGAATACCCCTCCCCTCACCCCTTCCCATCCAAGTGTGTAGGTGAACCTACAGAGGCCATGAAACTTGCGAAAAACACAAAAAGGCCCTCTCTAGAGCCAGTGTTCGGTTCATCTGCTTTGGGCTACTGTAGAACCATGGCGGTGCAACATGGGGGCCTCTGTGGAAGGAGAACCACTTCCTATGTAGATATAAAAGGCTCATTCTAAGGTATAGAAAACACAACAATTCTTATTTTCAGGTAATTGTACACTAATTAAAATATACATATGAATATTGTATTCCATTTCTGCCAAGTCCATTCCGCTAGATGCCACTGAATCTTACACACTGGTCCTTTAAATTGATGGCAAATGACCACACCAGCAAAACTCATGGCAATGGATAGTCCTGCACTCCATACATTACCCAGTGACTTGAATCACACCACAGAGAGACTAAGCAATGGCTAAAATCGTTGCCCCCCTAGCTAGTTAAATGCCTGTGTAGAGGTTTAAATTTAATTGTTTTTACATTGATGCAATTTTGACTAAATAAGTACACAAGTGAAAACAATCACCAAGGACACTGATTTCTTGGCAAAAACAAATTTCAGTTCAACTTTAAACTTTCATTAAATGATTTTTTGACCAATTTAGGGCAGCAGAAACAAATTGTGAACACAACATGGACATATCAAAACCTTTCAAGTTGATATGGCAAGGTTGCTTATTCACACATCCAGCAGTTATAGAGCAACACTATCACTGACTTGGAGTCATGTTTCTGTCCTGCTGATGAATGGAAGCTCCCTCTCCTTTAGCTCTGTTCTTGGTCTCTATCAACTCCTGAGGGAAATATCTGACTATATAGCTTTTTCTCTGAAAACAGCTGCCTGCTGTGGCCGAAAACGACACAATAAGAGCGATGAGAGTGAGCCAAAACAGTAAAGTTGTGGGCCAGACAGCTAAACTATGAACTGAAACTCAATATAAAGCGCCGTAAAGCCGAGGGGAGCTGTAGAGGAGGGTCACTACATGTGACGCCTCTGACATTACACTTCATCATTAGATACATTGTTATTATAAAAAATATCGACTATAGTTGCTTTAAAGTACTTCTCAGTGTCCCCAACTTGTTATTGTCTCTTCAGCACTAAATAGCATTGTATAACAAGTTAAAAGCAAGTTTTTTCCATTTGGCTTTATTTGGTTGGTGCAGACTGTTAGAGGAGATGAGTGTCGAGATCAGCTGGCTGAGGTGACTTCTCTTAACAACACAAAGCTTTGTAATGGGAGGAGTTGAACTCAATTCCTGATATTTATCAAATTTTCTTGCTCTTATTTGGATAGTAATTAAAAGTAGAAATTGGCCTAATTCAGCTGCCATCCACAGTTTGTTCTCTTTCTATGGAATATGAGTATTTTCACTCAGAGTCTCGCTTAAATATTCCGGTAAACTCTCCTCTCCATCGCTTTCCATTTCCTCCATCTGCACAATCATGGTTTCATTCATATCATTGCTATTTTCCGATGCATCATAAATGCCCTCCCAGCCTTATCTTCCCGCTGTGCTATAAAAGATTCAATGCACACTAAAGCGCAGATTGTCCACTTAATCATAGTCTGAATGGACATAGTCACAGCAGGTCACCAAATTCACTTCCTCTATATTTTTACTTTCTTTTCAATACTCCCTTGTGACAGTGATCAACTACCACTGACTCAAACACACAAAATAAAACTCAAGAATAATAAAAGAAGAAGTCGCCTTGTCACACATCCGACATGAAGGCTGTTTGTTTGCTTCCTGTGATCAATACTCCCAAAGAGCAAACCATTATTAGACTTTCAAATTCAACACTTTTTTCTGTCATTCTTTGCTCTTTCCCATGTTGATATCACATCCAGAGACAAGGGTACGGGGTGAAACTCTCAAGCTTCCATCTACTTTTTCTTGCACTGTAGAGCCTTAGCCCTTATCTCTCAAGCATGATGAGCATTCCACACTGCCACTGTTGTGTGGACGTTTAATGACCCAGCAGCTTTAAAACCCACTGTGTGGCCACATCACTCAGCACATGACTTGGCTCTATAGCGATATGCATGAACCCAAATCCATAATGGTCATGTATGCACTGTATATGCAGCATCCGCCTCTGAACACAGCATGATTGATTATCATTAAGAAATTTACTTAATGGTATAGATAACTACTGATTTCAGAAGTGGAACTGTCAGTGTGTGATG
Source organism: Thunnus thynnus (assembly GCF_963924715.1). Classification (NCBI taxonomy): domain Eukaryota; kingdom Metazoa; phylum Chordata; class Actinopteri; order Scombriformes; family Scombridae; genus Thunnus; species Thunnus thynnus. Next base: position 21,829,720 of record NC_089531.1, on the reverse strand, counting down.
TTCCTCTATGGAAAATAAGAAAAACAGAGAATGTTTTACTTCAGCCTCTAACCATTATGTGGTTTTGTTTAATTCACCGCTGTGTCTCTCTGTAGACATTGATCAGACATCAAATTGACTTGTATGTTGAGTAAATCAAATTAATTCCATCTACTGTTCATGGCAACAGGAAATCCCTGCAGTATCTATTCTTGCCATAGATAATAATCAGATGTCACTTTAGGTTCAGTGCTGTCCCAGAATTGCAAAAATCTGGAAACTTGGATATGAGCAGCACAAGATGATTGAAAAAAAATAAGTTTTCCCACCGAGATTATTTATGTGCGAACACAAGCATGCTTGCTGTTTTTATGTGTAAAACATTTACATGCAGGGCTTTTAGCTTGTATGGGGTGAAATGCAAAATGGATATAGCAAGTGTATTGAGTAACAGGGCGCAGACAGAGCGTAATGATCTCGTGCAAACTCACTGACACCGTAATATCCAGAGGGAAAACTTTGAACATGGTTCCCCTTGTGGCCTTTTTCTGGAGAATAAAAAGAGCACATTCACATTTTATTGCACTTAGTTTTTCATATAAAGTCAGACTGAAGAGAAAGATGGGATTAGATCTGTTTGGCAGAGCACAGGACTGAGCAGAAATAAACCAAGTGACAATCTAAACAAGTCACGTTGGAGAGCGCTACATCGATATGATTATTTATGGAGATGGCTTGAACAATCAATGTGCTTCAGGTCTGTTGTGTGTCCAGAAATAAACTGTGTATCATCAGACTGTTTCCAGTGTTCAATCAAAATGTGAGAGCAAATATATAATAATGAACAGAGTCTGCTTTTAGTTATGCGACTGGACACAAACGAAAGTGAAAAGTGATTGTTGCTGTGTGCTGAGAGGAGTTTGACTGCTGTCCAGCGTTCTTTCATAAAACAAATAGCTGCTCATAAACCAGGCCTACATCCCATTCTAAACCACTCCACATGGTATCTCACGTACTATATATCCAGCAAACAGGTAAGATGTGGGATATATATAGAACAAACACTTAAACAGGCTCTGTTCTTTTTCTGTTTTTTCATTTTACACACACACACAGTACACATTTTTGTCTTAAAGCCTTAAAGAATTGATAGCGGTATAAAACATAGAGGCAACAGCATATCATAAAAACACATGACTGTTACCAAACTTAGCCATATGACGAACCGGACAAATGGAAATATGTTCACATGATAAATCATGTGTTATAATAAAAACCCATCTTGAACTATTTTCACATCAGTCATCAGCACTATTTTTAGATTTGTACCAGAAATTTGAAGGAAACATCTCACACATAAGGTTAAGTGCGTTGTTTATTGAAATGTAAATTTCTAACATAAACACATTTTCTACCACATAAAACAAAGTATGATGTAAAAAGAAATTGCCCAGGGTCCATAATTCATAGTGTGCTGCACTTTAACACCCTCTCAGGGGAACGCTGGTTGTTTAGTTTAGTGTCTCCTGTCAGGCCAAGGTATTTCCCGCTGCTCCCTGAAGGCCCTGAATCAATCCGTCGGCTAGATTTGAAGGTGACATTCAGCCTCCCCTCCCTCTGGTCCGGGTATAGCAACTGGGTTTCTTCCTCGTCCGCTTGTCACCAACCCAGTCCCCTGAGAAAAGTGCTATGAAAGTGACAGAAAAAAAATGAGAGCAATCATGTTGTGTTCAATAGGATCGAGAAACAGGAAAAAAATGTGAGGTCAATTTTTTTATTTTATCTCTAGAAGCCAAACTTGCCCAAAGTTTTCACAAAGCTGAACCAGTCCGTAGTGATTTTGTTTTTCTTGTGGAGTGGTGGGGAGTATCCACCCTGTGGACCCGTCACTCCACACAGCAATCTAACACTTCCTGCTGGACAGGGTGGCAAGACCAGAGAGAAAGAGAACAGAACTGCCCCAGATTCCCCTTAAAAAGTTCTTTCTTTAAGGCCCATCCAAAACACTTAACACCCTCATCCACTATCATCTACACAGGCTGTCACTCACGAATGACCATCTGTTTAAGGTCTGTTTGCTCAGAATGGCAAATGAGAGAAACGTGAGAAGTGCCCAGCTGAGGCCAACCTGCAACTCTTTGCAGTTGGTTAATAATAATTATGATAGCAATAATGATGATGATGTTAGTATAGCTTTACTGCTGTTCCTGAGAGAACAAGGTAACCAGGCAACAGAGAGCCCAGGGGAGCTGTTCTGAAGAGAAAACAATATTTAGTTCCGCTAATTTGTACTGGAAATAAGAGGAACTTGGATGAACCGTATCTGACAAACCCAAAGTGAGAAAAGTCCTGCTATAGTCAATGTTCATTAAAGACATGCAGGGCAGCTAAATCAAACTCATGATGCGTGCACTCCCTTACGGGTCAAATCACTTGGGCAAAGGTGCTTGAAGATGACATAATCACAAAGGGCCTGTCCAGAACAAACAAAACTCAGCACTCAGAGCTGGAGACTGAATTGTAACTCAAATGCCACGGAGAGTGATTCACCCTGAGAACCCCCTTTTAATTGTGTACACAATGATATGCATTCATTTCCATGGAGACTAAACAAATAGAACGGTCGGTGTTCCTCTTTCCTGATGCAGGATAGTTTTACCTCTCCTGACCCACCTATCAAAGCAATCAGACTATTCCAAAGAGGAAATTCTTGCACTGGCAAGAAAAAAATCTATTATTGACCATAAAACACAACTGCAATTAAAAAAAGAAATGTAGTTATATGTAATAGATTGAGGCTGATGCAGACAGTTGACAAATGAGCACTTGAGAAACAGTTTCTCAGTCCAACTCCAGCATTCAGCGGAATTTATAAAGTAAACAGGTAAAAAGTTGTGAGAATGTAGCACTCAGTGTGTGTTCGGGCCTGCCAACCACTCAACATAGACAATTTAACAACTCTCATAAAACAGGAACATTAAGCAAAGCAGGACCAGATCCACGGCTGTCTCTCATCGACCTTCCTCATCCATTCCCCATTTGATCCACTTCTCTTGAATGAAAAACGTCCTGACTTCACTCTCTCATGCAGCTCTCCCTTTTATAAATTTCAGCATCTAAATTGCTATTCCTATCAGTCTGTGACACATACAATCTGCTATGTGAGAGCTGTCTTTTTCATAGCCTGCAGACCGTTATTCATAGCAAGCTGTCTCTTGTAAAACACCACAAGAACCTGTTCTAAGCCTGGGCTCAATTAATTAGAGAAATAGGCAGATGAACACTGTAATGTGGTATGTTTTTACCACTGCTGCTTCCTGCCCAATAGACTCTTAAATTATGATGACTTATGCACAGTTTTAACAAAATGGGCTGTGGTGCTCAGTGAGGGTGTGATGATGACAATGAATGACATAGTGTGTTTTAAATGATCATGGCACAACACAGGCTAAATTGTAAGCCATCAGTAAAATCATCAGCTTCGTGCAGTCTCAGTTCATGTCACCTTTGCTCCTTCAGCATGTCTGTTTCCATTCTTTTTCCCCCTCTGGTTACAGAGGTTTTCAGTGGCTCCACATGTGATTCAACTATAAAGACCTTTAATGTGCTTCATATGTGATTTCAAACTGCAGTGTGTGAGTGAGGGAGTGCGAGTGCATGATTAGGAGGCACCTCGCTTGTTGTGCTGTGAGATTAGGTAATGCAAAGCATTTTATGGATGAAGAGCATATTGGAAGCAGCTGCTTTTCCCCAGCTGTTTTCCCATTGCCTTTGTTGTGTGTTGAGTATTAGGAAGTCAGCCCTGGTGCCCACTGGCCAACTTGCAACCCTCCGAGTTCATGAAAAATATATACTTAATGGTATGCAGGCTTGAATCTATTTGCTTTTACTGAATGTAATTCAAAGTGAGTTCCTGTGGGATAGCTGCAATGTCAATATACTGTTTATCGGATTATTACAACTGCCATTCAGGCTCATGTGTCACTGCTTTGTAAAACGATAGGGCTATTAGCGTCTATGAGTGTTTGCGAGAGAAGCAGAGAAACATGTAAACAGTCTAACAAACCCTGCATATGACTTTGCATGTCTGTACTTACATTAGATTTCATGTGGAACACATGCAACGTGACCTCTGACCCCTTACACACTCAGTAGTTAGTTTCCTTTTCCTGACACCAGCACCTGGGTGCAGTTTTCCACTTTCCACTTTTTCACCCCATGGGGTATCCTGTGTGTGTATGTGTTTGTGTGTGTGTGTGTGTGTGTGTGTGTGTGTGTGTGTGTGTGTGTGTATGTGTGATCAGGTATTCCTCATGTTGTGGGGACATAAATCTGGTTACACAGTCATGTTGTGGGGACTCGCCTTCATTATGGGGACAAAAACAAGTCCCCTTAATGTAAATTGATTTATTAATTAATTTATCATTTAGGGTGAAGACTTGGTTTTGTGTGCATGTATGTGTGTGTGTGTGTGTGCGTGTGTGTGTGTGCGTGCGTGTGTGTATGTGTGGGCATGTGCACATACATTTTAGGCCCCTAGCATCTGGTCTTGGAGGTAACATGGTCACTGATTGGAGCTCCTTAGTGTGCAGCATTTCAGGAAACTTAAGTTCTTTAATAAAGAGTTGTTTTTATGTTTGTGTGTTTTGTATATGAGAGAGTGTGTAAGTGTGAATCTATGTGTATGCATTTGTGTCTGTATGTGTCTGCAGTAACTACAGAAAAGTGAACTTGAGAAAAACAACTTCAGGCTAGCTGTCATAACTAATAGGCTGCAAAGTAAAATGTCTTAAATGTATCTCTGTTTTGCTGTTTTGTCTTAGCATTTACTATCAATATTATATTGGAATTAATATAATAATTTAACATTTATGCTACATTTAAATATTACAATTAAAACTAGCATAACTACTTCAAAGGCTAGGGTGGCAGTTAGCTACAGCTACCCTGTTAAACAGTTAGCTTTTAGCAGGACTAGCTTAACTGTTGTTACTTTTCTCTCCATCATGATTAGCTACTTGTAACCCGGGTCACAAAGGGTTAACAACGCAGAAGTGCCTCAGCCAATCAGAGTGCAGGTCCACAGCACCGTAGGCAAGCTACACAGCGTACGCTAGTCAGACGCTGGGTGACACTGTTGAGAGGACCTGCAACTGAACGGTAAAAATATAACTCAGATAAAACAGTAAAAACACCTTATAATGTTGTTAAAACAGAACAGTGACAGCCTGTACTTTGTTGTAAGCTCGTAGAGGTGTGTGTGTGTGAGAGGCTGCTCACTGAAACCTGCCGAGTGACACAGAGGAACTCCCGAATTGGTGGTCGTAGTAAAAGTAAACAATCAAATGCTGCGCCACACGATGCTAGGCTAAGCTGGCTAGCTCAAGTGAATGAGCCTAGAGCTAATAAAAATTAGCATTTAGTGCTGAACAGTGCAATTAGCCGACTGTTGTAGAGCTTAAATAAACTAAAACTGTTTGACAGCTCAACTGGAACAAATATAAAGATGTGACATGTGGAGTATTTAATTGCTCAATGTTTTCTGTGGCTGGTAAAGCTGCTGGACTGTTAATACTGAAGCAACATACTAAGTTATGTTTTGTCAAGTATTAGGCCTATATTTCATTGGTATAATGAATCTGATTTAAAGAGCAGAAGACATAAGAATATAGAGTGTAAAGTTCACACTGTTGGTCTGTAATTTATGTAATATTGTTTTAATTAAAAAATACCAGGTTAAGATAAAAAATAGTAATTTAGTTCATTTTACTCAGAAATTCATTTACTGTAAAGGTTATTTAAAATGTGTTGATTTTTTACATTATATGTATATATTTTGTTGAGACACCAGACGAGACCATTAGATCCCTGGATTGAAGATCCCTGAACTGAGAGCCCAGAGCCGAGAACTGTCAACCTTACTTCTCTCCTGCCACGGCGGTAGGGTAAACATCTTCACTGCACAAGGCCAGCACCACTTTCATGCTCAACCCCTAGCCCCACTTGCACAATCCAAAATCCCTGACTCTGACTTTACTCTTCATTTTTTGACTTGATTTGGAAAAGACACTTACCTTCTTCATTCTTCTTCAAACGCATTCCCTGTGCCTGTGGAAGGACCGAGCCATAACCGGCACTGGTTTAAATGAGTGGACTGAGTATTCATACTATTGATATGGTGTATTATTGTGCCTTGGTTAAAGTGATATTGTTATTGATAGAGCAGTGAATGGTGAACTGTTGCAAGGTTGAAGAGTGTTGTGAAGTGATGATATTGAACAGGATATGGTTCTGATATTGTTACCTAACTAACCTTGGATCCAGATATTGAGAATTTAGTTTACCTATAGAAGGGTGCACCCAGTCAAAACAGCAAAGTAGTTGAAAAGAACTCAGTGGTTCAAAACCAAAAGAAAAAGTGACAGAAGAAATAATTTGTTGCTAAATTGAAACTGAGAAACTGACTTTGTGGAATTGAACTATTAACTGAACTTAAAGTTATTTTATTTATTTAATTTATTTTGTTTATTTAAAAAAAAAAAAATACAAGGTACCAGTTTGCAGCTTCTTGTCTCGTGTGGTCATTTAATGTTGCAAATAGCCATTTCTGCCTCCTGTCCGAATCTGGTATCCTCTGATTCTGGTCCAACATTATTAAAATCCTTACTAAATAGTAGTGTTAGAAGCCGAGTGCTACATACTGTCTTATTTATGTAGGATTTTTTCTGTATTTTGCAATTACAGATATAGCTAGGCAAAAAACGAAAATACTTAGCTTTGGCTGAGGCTGCTCATGGCTATCCAACTTTTACTTGGTATGGCTCTCTATTCCTGCATTAAAATGTTACATGCTTTGAGATGATGAAATAAGACATATACAGGCTGTGAGGCAGAAAGAACCAAACATATATTTTATCATTATGTATCTAAATGTAATGGGACATGGTGGGAAGTGGAGGATGGCAAACTGTGCCTTACTGTGATGGAGCATTTACAGCTTTGCTATATCTGACAGCATCTGGTTCACAGTGAAAACAGAAAATGATGACACCCAAAATGTAATTTTTCAATAGGGTGCTCAACCGAAATACCACAAAAAACAGACAAGATTTTAACATAGCATCAAGACACTGTTTGTCCATGCCTGCAAAAATAAATATGTGGTATAGAATAAATCCCATTCATAGACGTGTACCTAAACATAGATAAACTTACAATCTCACACACACATATACAGGGCCATCCTCAAGTAGATCTCACTGAAATCTTCGGAACATTATGTCCCTGTGAATTATGGTTTTAATGCTTCATCCGTTCCCATTAAGCTATCCATCACATCAGGCTCACTTAGTCATGGAGCAGTTTCATCAAGAGGGAGAAGGATGAGGGGAGACAGGGGGACATGCACATGAATGAGTAGGAAAGAGAGATAGAGCAGATTTGAGAGAACAGTGGAAAGAAATGGCCAAAAACTGTGAAGGAAATGGAAAAAAGCATGCTAAGTTGTAAATGGAGGAATTAAAGAGAGAGAGAAAGTTAGAGAGAGATGTTGATATGACCTGGAGGGAGATAAAAGGTGTGAATAAAATAGATGAGCAGGAGCAGCAGTGGATAGACAGGGGAGAGAGAGGAGCCATTTAGACAGATTAATGGTGATGAGGAAGGGCTTGAGATCCCTCTAGTACTGATAAGTACTCAAGACTGCTCTGACTAAGAAAATGGGCCGTGTGTGTGTTTGCTTTTTCTCATTTACTCATTGCATGGTCCCTTGCTTCAATAGTAGCTCTAGAAAAGTGGCCTTGACATCAATTGGGATCCAGACAATATTTAAACACAACACAGGGCTCTGAGTCAGTTTGCACTTGGTGGTATAAAAGGGAGAAGAAAACTGTGGTGAGGACAAAATGTCCTACAAATGCAAGTTGTCACACTCGTGGGCTGAAACATGCGATTACACACACATAAATGTGTCCTATTATCCAAGCTCATTTAGAATGACTTATGCCATGAAATTGTCCCTTGCCCCTCTGCCAAACCTGTTGTTGCTTATCAGCGCTGATTGAATATTGATTTGCATAAGCCTTTATAACTCTATGCCTCCATCTTATAAAACTATTTTTGCTCTTATGTAAGGCCAGGGACAAATGAAATTCTTGCAGTCAATACAGATTTTACTTCTGCAAACAACTATTACTTCCAAACAGCCTTGGTAGAAGACCTTGTAATTTTCTTGTTTAAAGAAAAGTACATTGCACACTATTTTGTTTATTTACTTAGGAATCAAGTGCACAAGGAAATCTGGCAGCTGGCCCCTGTACCTCAACTTTACTTTTGTACCAGCTGCTTTTCACAACTAAAACACTTTAATTTAGAATGCAATTTTATTTTGTTATAAAACTTCTTTTTAATTTTACATCTACTACTGTATGCAGCACAGTGTGATGTTCAAATCAGCAATAGCAGGAACAAGTTATATACTATTGTCAGCTGACCCAGAAAGAGTCACTACTCTACCATACTGCATGCCAGGCCACCCTGGTCTTTATATGGAGGAAGTTTCAATTCAGATGGTGTTAAAGTAAAGTGTTGTCAGCAATATGGATCACTGGCCACAGAGGGTTTCAATCAAGCCTGCAGTGTGAGAGGAAAAGGTATGGCAACTCTGTCCAAAATGTCATTGACAAATGCACAGCGTAAGAGCTCTCAAGGTTGTGAGTTACTGGGAGAAGAGGGAGGAATGACAAGGAATGAAAGAGTGGAAGATAAAGAGATGGATGGAGCTGGACAGCAGACGGAAAAGGGGAATGGTCAGAGATAACACAAATGAAGACACATAGGGACAGAGAGAGAAGGAGTTCAGGGAGTGCAAAGAAAGACGAAGTTGGTTGGAGAGACGAAACAAAGCTATAAATTGGGGTTAAAGTGTGAAACTAACAAGCGTTATCGTGCAAGATCAGTCTGAGGGACAGGATAAGAATCCTCCACAGTGGAGTCCAGATGAAGAGAGAAGGATGAGGTGGAGGAGGAGGAGGAGGAGGAGGAGGAGGAGGAGGAGGAGATGATAGTAATGTTACAGCTGGTCTGTTTCATAGAAACCTGAGAGGAGAGCAATGGAAAACAGAAAAGATGCAGCTTGCCATATGCTCATCCTGGCTTACTATATCCCTCCCTGAGCACCTATAGATAAACATCCAACCCTGTTCTCAAAGTTAAACACCGGCTCTCATTACTTTACAATATGATGTGGTTGTATGAAGTAAGAAAAAGGATGTGGTGATGTGCCTGAAGTAACCCATTGCTCAATTTGTTGAGAGCATGTTCTTGCTCTTATTACCGTACACCGCAGGAGAAGTCAGCATCAAAACCTAAAAACAGCTTGATATTAAGCCAGTCATGGAGCATCTGGTGTTACTCAAGAGGCTGAACATTTATTTGCTTGTGTGTGTGTGTGTGTGTGTGTGTGTGTTTGTTTAACTGGACTGCATTTATAGAGCGCTTCTCTAGTCTACAGACCACTCAAAGCACTTTACAACACATGCCAACATTCACCCATTCACACACACATTCACACGTTGATGGCAGAGGCTACCGTGCAAGGTGCCAACCTGCTCATCAGGAGCGCTTTTTATCCAAAGTGCTTTACAATGTTTCTAATGCTCACTCACCCATTCACACACACACACACACACACTGATAGCACAATTTGGGCTTCAGTATCTTGCTCAAGGACACTTCGACACGCAGACTGGAGGAGCCAGTGATCAAACCACCTATCTTCTGATTAGGTCGGCTGAGCTCTACCTCCTGAGCCACATCCACCTGTATATGTTTGTATTGTTTGGGGAATGTTGGTTATTAGCTTGTTTCAATGCTGCTACTTAGAAATTAAATGTCAGACAATTACGGATCTGTTGCAACTCATTGAAAGTATGAAGGTGAATTTATGTGTGTTTAACAAGTGTGGGGGTAGGTGCTCTAAAGTTTAATACGCAATTTTATATCTGAGTGTGATGGTTTCCAACTGTGCCCTATTTGTCAGTATTGCTTTATATCACATGCTACAAAGTAATCATTTTTGATTTATAAGTTGGACCGAACACACCAGAGTAGTTGTGGATCCAGATGACTAAACCAGGACCTTCTGTCCTTATTCTGGCTTAACGGAATAGGCCATTGGCCGGCTTTACTTACATGTCTACAGTGATGTAGGCAGTTAATTTGATCTTTTCTTACTGGTTTCAAGCAGATAGCAAAAACAGAACCCAATATAAACTTCACAAGAAAAAAAATCTGACTTTTTCAATGTCATATGATCCAGATATAGCCAAATGCAACACATATTCACAGGATTAGATAAGAAGAGTCTGTTTTCTTATCAACTTGTGTTCAGCCCATTTTAGGGTTCCTGTGGGTAGTCTGGCATCCATCAGGGCCATTTAAAAGTACAAGCTGTAATTTTCTACTTTAACATTATATTATGGTGCAGTATTTTATGACCTATTCAGATTCTGTAACATGCTGTTCTTAAAGGAATAATATTGCTGAGACTTAAATGAGAAGATTGATACCACTCTCATATTTGACAGTTACCTAAGTATGAAGCTAAAGTCGAGCCAGGAGACTTAGCTTAGCTTAGCATAGAAACTGTAAGCAGGCTAAAAAATCTAGCCTGGCATACCAGCATCTCTATGACTAAGTGTTCTTTGTGTCCTTTTATTTACCTCTTCATATGCAGCGTTTCATTTTATCTGTCACTGCAGGCTTAGGCTGCCAGCTGGACACATTTCTGCTGTGTAGAAAATGTCCACTGGTACAATTGAGCGATTACCTGGACCATCTTGGACTAATTTGTTCTTAAGTACGTTGCGTATATAAAAAACAAGGATAAATGCTAGAATTTGGATAAAAGCTTGTGCATACTGCTTGTAAAAATGAATCATGCACTGTTTTATTCTTTGCTTAATCCAATTCAGAGCTGATGTTGGAATGTCACAGAAGGCAATTACAGTCCTCTTAAACAGTTTAAATGCGGCATTGTGAACAATCCATTTGCACATGCCATTCAGATGTCATACAGCAATTATCATTTAATTTTGCAATATAACAACTTTAGATTTCATAACTCTAAGGTATAGATTGACTCTTAACTTTTATAGTCTATTTTACTTGTGAATGATCCTCAAGGCATGTTAAATGAGACAGATATTAACCACTAATAAAAATAGAGGGTTTAGTTTCACAAGAGTTTCCATCTCAGTTCAAATGCATTTCCTGTGTGTGTGCAGTACATAGACATCTGTTTTAGCAATTATTTCATCAGTAGTACCACACACACACGCACACATCTATGTTAATATACAGTAGTCCATTTCTTATTCTTTGTGAACAGGACCAGATAGGGACTACAACAGACATGCTGGGTCCTGTAGTTCGTTCTATTTCTCCTCTTTCTCTGACATAATATGCAAATATGCATTTTTTGACAGGGAATGTATCTGTCTAAACCATTCCTGTCCAACACATACAACTTACATTTTGGATTTCCTTAGCTATTATAGCTTTATGCCCTGGTCACACCAAAAAGTTGTACAGCAAAATTCATCTGTGCATCGTTGTGAAAGATGTGGCTCTAGAAGCTTGGTGACGTGCTGTAGGTGGCGATTTAACTGCTAATATGCTAGCTAGTAGGGAAGATGCTAGCTCTAGTGAGTCACAATGGCTCTGCAAGATTGTTTGTTTTCTCTGGGCTGTTTACAACCCTTGGCATTTTGTTCTCAGGATTGTAGATTATTCAATAAAGAGTTATTCCAGCTAACTGTCAGTTCGGTTGTTAGCTAAAAGTTGCTAAATGGAAAACAAGTGCGGTTTATTCGAGAGATGAATTAGACTCGTGTCTCATAACCGTCTGAAAACTATCCTTCTTTTGTAGAGCAAATTATAGTCCAACAACTCCAACAGAAGAGATTAAATAAAACTGTATGGTGCAACACAGTAAATAGTTATAATAACTTCCTCCATCTGGGACTCCCTTAGAGGTCAGCACTGTCAAGACGGCTTGCTGTTGGTCAACAGTCCTAATTTGCGTATCAAAGTTCAACAAATTTTAAGTTGATACAAAACATTCACAAGCAGATTTACTACACCCCCGTGAGTGAATCAAGTGACTGTTGTGATTCTACTGGAATGAACTGCTTTCACCATGAAATCAATTTTGCAATGTGAAACACTGCTGTGACCAGGCCTTTAGTCAGTATCTGATTTTGGAGTTGCATAAGTCCTTGTGATGTTAGAGAAACTAGCAGATAAAGCTGAAGTCAGTGACACAGTAGCGGGGTATGAGTTGCTGTTGAAAAGCTCAGAAAGTTGCTGGACTGACACTACAACTCTGTCACACAGCACTTAATGAAGCAAAAGTTCAATGAGGAAGACTATCTTTATGCTTACTCTATTTATTTACATTTTCTTGATGCAACTCATCTCCACCCCATTCACTTCCAGTTTTATAAAAACCAGCTGTCCATGGGACCTTCAGCTGAGCTCATCAGAAGTCATCCTACCAGATTTTCAGCCATTGTGCTTCACTCCTTCATCACCACCATCAGTGTCTACACTCCATTGGGGGATATTTCTGTATAGTTCATGGTGTGAATACTCCCATATAATGGTAAAATTATTATGGGGTCTAACCGCCAAAGACTCAACATATATCTCTTCAACTTTTTCTGCTGTACACAATATGTCAAGTTCATTTAACTCCTTTTTAAGCTGCTCTTTTAATTAAGTCTCTCCTTATGCTGCAATGAGTGCATAAACTATACTTTTTTTAATCCAGTAACCTCTTAAAATATAAGATAGTCTGACATGTCAAATGCAAAGTTAAAGTTAACAGAGTAGGGATATGGGACATATTTTTTCTTATATTTCTGTGATGATTTCTGTGATGACGACTTAGTATGTGGAAGTAATCTATGCATTTATGGTCTTTCTAATGTCTGTGTCTGCATAAAGGACTTTGTGCTATGCGTGTGTATGAGAAAGAGAGAGAAAAATTGTGTAATGTGCACATGTGAAAATGACAGTTTACTATATGAGGACCTCCTCAAAGCTTAAATGCAGGAAATGAACTTGATTACAGCAAACCTGCATGAAATTGTCCTGCCTCTTCTTATGTCACGGTACCACTTCACCACATTATTACATTCAGTCATTCATTTATGACATACTTTAAATAAAGAACTGTCACTGAAAATAAAGATAAAACATGTCATATTAACTTGTAAGAAAGACACACCAGCTTCTGTCTCATATACACATATTTGAAATTGAGCAGACACAGCTGAATCTTGGTGCATCCCTTTGAGTCATTCTTTTGGATCATCCATGGGGCACAGAGCTGGGCTGTATATGACTATTCAGTTGCCTTGACTCATCTGGGTGCAGAGTTTTTTCAGACAATATTGGCCAGCACTCCATTGTGGATTTATTTTTGATTTATTTTGCATTCCATCAGTGCAATGACAATTTCTGTGCTGCACAGCTGTCAGACGAACACAATATTTTTCACTTATTTTATTTTTCAGGAGGAGGTTACTGTAGGTTCAAAACAGCCCCAGCCAGTATCCCCGGACTTGTTTTTGGCTGGGCTGCAGGAAATGGTATAGACGGCTAACAGCAGGGTGTTAGTGCTCAGTTATGCTTGAGCAGGGCAGAGGGGAGTTAAGGTTACCTCATTGTTACTGAGTTTCACTTCTCCACAAGAAAACGATTGTACATATTTACAAGGCACAGAAAATGACTGATACTTTCTTTCACAATTTAAATCCTGAACCATAAAGAAATAGGAGGCATTACTGTGTTTTTGTAGATTTTAGACATGCAATGATAGGAAACTTTTTTAAAAGAAAAAAAAGACCAATACATTTAATGACATTCCTCCAATTTTATCTGACATAAAATAGGTGGGATGACAATAATTCTTTTGACGGAAGCGTACAAATACAAAAATACATTATTATGAAGGAATAGTTTGGGAAATAGGCTTATTTAGTTTCTTGCCGAGAGTCAGATGAGAAGATTTGTCACCACTTTCATATTTGCAAGCTAAATATGAAGTGAAAGCCAGTAGGGATTTTGCTAGATTTAGGATAAAGACTGGAAGCAAGGAAAATCAGCTAGTCTGGCTTTGACTGAAGATTAAAAATACACATAATAGCACCTCTGTAAAAGCATTAATTAGTTAGTTTTGGAGGTGTTGGTAGGTGGATTTTGTAACCTTTGGACAGAGCCAGGCTTGCTGTTTCTCCCTGCTTCCATTCTTTGCCCTAAGTTAAGCTTACCACCTGCTGGCTCTATTAAGAGTACAGACACAAGAATGGCATCAATCTTCTCATCTAACTCTCAGCAGTAAATAAGTATATTTCCCAAAATGTCAAACTCTTCCTTTGAGTGCCACAGTGCACTAGCTCAAAGTGTGTAACATGTGGCAGCATAATCCATAAAAGGCCCAAAAACATGACGCAATCTGCCTGTATCCGTTTTACATCTGAAACACATCTGTCGTGATAACTAGGATTTACTGTTTGTTATTTATGATGTTTGAAGTTTGGAAATCTCACACTTAGAGCTCAGACCACAGTTTCATGCCAGACCACCTCCACAGGCCAATATATTCCACCAATTATGTTCGCTGAAACCAGCGTTTCATCGACCGAAAACTTAAATCAAATTCAGGGGAGGCTGAGAAAACTTTTGGAGGATATAAATATAACATCTAGCTACCATATTTTTTTTTAACCTTTATTTATTTGTGTTTCTCTGAAAGCAATGATCTCTTTTGCAGAAACACCCTGATTACATTCACACAGTTGCACATTCATACCTGGAACCTGCCCAGTACAACCACAGCCGGATCTGCTGGCCACTGAGCAGCTCCACTGGAAGGGTTTGGGGTTAAGGGCCTTGCTCATGGGCTACTCAGCGGTGGTAATAAGGGAGGAGCTTCTTCACTTTCCCATCCCACATTTATCTGGGGAATTGAACCGGCAATCCTCTAGTCACAAGTTTGCTTCTCTAACCTTTAGGCCACTGCTGCCCTAGTAATGTCACAACATGAAATATTCCTATGTGTAAGCCAATACAAACACATTAAAGCAATAGTAACAATCTGTTGTGTGAGACTGCCTTTGATCCCCCTCCTGCCTTATCTGTGGTGGTGGTGGAAGCGCAGCTCTGGGCTTTGGTCCGAGATGGAATGTGTGCCGTTCTTTGTTGCTTAGAAACACCTCACCTAGCTCAGACTGGGGTCAGCGGCTGCTAAGCGGTGTGTTTTTTAATCTCCGCAGCAGTCATCGCTTTGTCAGGCTGTGACTCTGGGCCAGTTCTCACTATACAGCTGGGTCTCGCCACTACATCAGGTTCAGCTCAGGTAGCAGGCTCAGTGAGAGGCTGGATCTGGACTTCTCTGACAGGGCCCTTTATTGTAAATGCGCTTCAAGTGTGGTTCCCTGAAAGTGGTATTGCAGTGAAAAGTGCATAAATAGATGAAGTCTTTTACTCGAGTCTTTAAGGATCAAAGTTGCTTAACAAAGTGAAAGCCAGCAAAATCCTGACGGCACGATCATGTGTGAACATTTATCCCTGCCTTTACATCACATATGCTCACACCCTCAAATGTACAGAGCTGTTAGTTTCATGATCGACAACCAAATCACATTTCTTCATCTGCTGAATTCCTCAGTGATTTTACGTGTCAAAGAAGCTTTAACCTTCATCTGACTGTAAGGATTTTCACACCAAGAGAATAACCATGACACGCCCTAATGAATATGTTTCATGCCAGACAGACTAATATCCTCAGCCTGTATATCATCAACCTGTCAGTGAGTACCTCTCCTCCCTCTGCTCTGACAGTAAACTATGCCTTTTCAATGGAAGGCTCAACACAGTACGGGCTTCAGGGTCGTGCCCCAAACCCCGCAGGGTTGTTAATGACCTCTGTTATCACTTCACCACTACTCCTCACACCTGCACTCAAGAATAATATTTACCTTGTCTGTCATCATGATGGTGGGTGTGCGTGTTTGTATGTGTGTATGCATCGTCCTGTCTTCCTGGCGTCAGACTTAAATGATGATTTCCATTCTCCTTTTCTCTCTGGCGTCTTATTAGAGAGCAGACATCAGACATGGCCTGTCTGTGTGAAACAGATCTTTCTCAGGAAAAGTAGGAGCAGAGAGCGGAATACCAGCACAGAACCAAAACCTCCCTGGTCACTCATAATATTTCAATTAAGCGCTACGTAAATGCATGAACATGCGTGTCTGTTTGTATGTGTGCGCTGTGAAATCTCTTCTGTTTTATGCATTTGTATGGAGGCCAGATCATAACTGAGTGGGTATTTGAGGTGATGATGTGTGATGGTCCCTTATTGCTTGAATTTGGGTGGCATTTTGCTTCATGCATCTCTCAGTAAGCTATGATAAGTATGCTATCCAGTCGTGAAACAAGATGTGATTGCTTTCATTTAGAAAAAAAATCAGTTTAGTCATATTCCCTTAAGAATTTAAACATGAGCAGGGAGAAAAAGATTCTGAGGGACTGAGAGAATAGGGAGAGGCCAATGTTTTCCTTGTCTGTTTTCGAAGTTTGAGGAGGCTGGGGAATCATTTGCAATGAGAAAGACAACAACTGGATGATGATTCTTCTCAGTTTTCACCCGTGAGAAGATCAGTGCAGCAGGTTTTTGGATAGAGTCATTTTCATGCATTTGATCTCTCAGTTTTCTGAAATTTGATGCGCATGTGCTCTTATAGTGTTTTATGCAGTTTTGTCCCTGAGAATGTAATGTAAAAAAATACTAAATCAAATGGAATTGGCTCAGTATGGCAGATTTTCACATAACAACAAAGCAGCACTGGTTAGCCAGGCTCAGTGAATGTGTAGCAGACAGTTTCCTGAAAGATTATTTGTTTGTTTATGTTGACTGAAGGTCAGAACTGATTAACCGATGTTATTGCTTTTTATATTATAAAGCAATACTGTTTTTCTGTTTCTTCCATTTGTTTATGCTATAATTGTACAGTGCCATAAATACACAGTTTCTAACCAAGAATCAGAGCAGCAAATAAAACTACATACTGCCAACACTACACAACTGTACAGTATAATATAAACATATATTATATATGGTATATTCACATAAAGGGCATTAAAAAATACAGAATAATAGGGAGGTTTACATATGATTAATGTTATCAAGAAATCTTACATTTATGATAATGCTCACATTTTACTTAAAGGTACCCTGTGTAGCTTTTGACTGCTTTTAAAACTGTGAAGCGATGTTTTTATTTTTAGGTCCAGGTTTTGTTGCACACAAGTACGCACATGCAAGCGTGCAAGCACATGAGTGGTGCGCTACACATTCCCGCCGCTATTCCACTGATCAGATAGTTTGTTGTTGATATTGTCAGTGAAACATAGAAATGCACCAACAAAAGAAGAGTGCAAGTAAGTAAACATGACTGTAAACAATACGCAAAAGCTTCAGCTTTGCAAATATCATTTAGGATAAACAAAATTAGAAATTTTGGTGAGAACGACTGAATGTAAACATAACTTTTTCTTTTTTTTTTTTTTTTTTTTAACTCCACAGGGTACATTTAAAGGGGCACTCCACTTATTTTACTCATGAAGTTAACGTTATCTTGGCTTGGGCTTGAGAATTTTAAACAGAGAGCCTGCATTACAAACTGGAGGTGTAGGGTTTGAAAGATGTGGGCATTGAAGAAGGCAGGGAAGATCTAAAGAAAGATGCTGAGGAGTTACATAATGGGAAATGTGAGATATGAGATATCTAGTCCCCTCTTTTCAATTTTGACCATTCATTTTTTTAAATCTGTCCTTCAAAAGTCACTTCATGGCAGTGCAATACTAAATTTAAAGACTGTTATGATAACATGCACTTGCAAAAAGAAGCAAAGTTTAACAACACATGTATCAACTCTTTTTCTTTTAATCACTTTTCATATTTCTTTACTCAGTTACTTATTACTGCATCAAAGGGTTAATACAATCTGTTCTAAGCTACTCCAAGATGTTGCAATTTTCAACTGCTTAAAGGAAATGACTCATAAGGATTACAAGAAAATACTATTTTGTCATTTGGATTTGCAGAACTTTGCTGACATTGCCAGTTTTGAAACATACTTGTTGGGGGAAGTAGCATTAAGGCAAACACTTCACAGTTCACAAGAGCATAATGAATTAGAAGAAACATTAACAATGTCTGCTGGTCCCTGCAAGATGCAGATTCGGTGCACTCTGAATCCTATTATCCACAGTACTAGTCTCATCATACATGTTCAGTCTGATTTCATGGAGGTTTATTATGAACATATGATGGAGAGATAAACAGGAATACCTTATAATGTAACACAATGCAATGTTACAAAAAATATGGCCTCAGAGACGAGATAAAGTGTTTAAACAAAGAAGCATGAATTCACAGATTTTTTTTTTTACTGTTACTGACTGTGCTATTGAATTTCTTTATATTTTAAATTATGTCATTATGTCATTTTCTCATCTCTATTCTTCTCTATCTCTATTCATTCCATGTTACCTATTGTACTTTTTCACTATCAAAAATTATAATTATAACATTTTTATAATGCTTTTCAAAATATTTATCAAACACATTTGTATTTCTTTACCCTCATTGTGACAAAGGAGTTTTAAGTCCCTGTGCATGCAAACAGAAAGAAAACTGTTGTTGTAAAATCAGTGCAAAAATAGATGCACAAAACAGCTCAGGATTACACCCTCTTTCTGCATATTTAATTTTAATAATTCTATTTATTGTAATTACTCTCTCATGTTTTATGTATCAAAATATGAAAAAAAAGTTTTCTCAAGGTAATAGTTAATATTTCATTCCTTTGGGAAAAGAATGAAAAAGGCTATAACAACTCAGAGTGTGATAAATGCAATAAATGTGTGAAAATGTGCAAAACAAATACAGTACAGAAGCCATCGCTATGCTGGTTTCCTAATTTGTTGTTTAGAGAGGTCTGTTGCAATTCCCTGTTGTGAGCAATATATCTCAATTTACAAATAAATGCATCTCTCAGTTTCCCCAGGACAGTCTTCATCATCCCTGAGGAGAACAAATGTCTGATCCCCAGTTGTTGCGGCGGGGAGTCCTCCATAGCAACCAAGCAGCTGTGCAGACTGGCATCTGTTCATGTGTATTTGCTGCCATCTAGTGGACATAAGCATAATTGCTCTATTTGGTGTAATGTAAATTTCTGTACAACAGGGGTCACTATAAGTTCATTTTTCACATTCCCATGAGTTTTGTTTATCCAAGCTCAAAAAGGCCACTCTCAATTACTGTGGGAACTAACCTGCTCTTGGTGAAATCACCACTAGATGTCAGCAAGTGTACTAATTAAGTTTGAATGGACCTCCAAAGCATACATGGGGGAATGCCATCATTTGCCATCTATCTCTTGAAGCCAATTAACCAAGGAGGTGCAGTTCAGTTTTTCTTGACAAAGTTGACACTGTCCTCTTTTCACCCTGATCAAATCCCTCTGGTTTACATACAGTACCATCCAAGGAGCTCACCGGCTTCTCTCATCTATGCAGCAGAACACTCTCATGGGAAATGTTTGGAGATATTTACACCACCATGCAAATGGTAGCCTCGGGGGGCGAGGAAAAACACTGTGGCGCTTTA
The DNA here is from genome assembly GCF_963924715.1 of Thunnus thynnus. NCBI lineage: Eukaryota > Metazoa > Chordata > Actinopteri > Scombriformes > Scombridae > Thunnus > Thunnus thynnus. Next base: position 21,810,000 of record NC_089531.1, on the reverse strand, counting down.
AAGAGAGAGACAGAAGCAGAGGCAGAAAGTTGTTCAAGGCCTGTGATGAGGTGCTTCACACACTCAGGTTTCATTCGCTGGTCCACTCCCACAGCTTTGGGAGGAGCTTAATCGCTGCTTAGCCCAATTGGCTTTACCTTGTAGAAAATATGCCAATTATTCATAAAGCATCCAATCACATTGGCAGAAACTGTGCACATTTGGGAAGTTTACTCTTCCCCCAATCCAGAAAATCAGAGGTGTTTTGAGAAACTGTGTGTATAGGTATATGTGTGAGTGTGTGTGTGTTTGTGTTGATGGGTGCATAGGGTATTTTTCTTGTGCTTTCAGGGGCCGGCTGTGGGGGCAGGATTACACCTCTCTCTCTCAGTCCTGCTCCCTCCCCACCTCAAACTCCCCCTCATCCCTCCATCCATCCATCCCTCTCCACACTCAGCTCTCTCCTCCTGAGTGGATTTTTTTCGGGGCTGTGCACATAGCCCCCATCCCCCCTCCTCTCAGACAGCTTTGCCCCACCAGTTCCTCACTTTGCCGGCCTGGAGAGGAGTAAGGGAGCGGAAAGAGGAGCAAGAAGAGAGGATTTGGTGAACTGAGGAGAGACAGACAGGGGAGAGGGACCATGGCTGCTCTCTCTGCCTTGCTGAAGACCTGGGTAATTCTGCAGACCTTGTGCCTGGCTCTGGCCCAAGTGGTAAGTGGACAGGGGAAGTTGAGACCTGCTCGGTTCAGGCACAACTCCTTTATTCTGGGGTTCAGTGGGAATAGGGGCCCTTGGAAATTGCAAGCGAGCACTGGGTGTCAGTGAGGTGATGTTATGGGCTGTGTGCTCTCTTGGTGCTGGTTGATGTGATCAAAAAGTTGGAAAATGAAACGGTTGGTTGGCAGCACATATATCTGTGATGTGAGGTGACCACCTGGCTTGCATGTAAAAGAAAGATGAGCTTGGAACAGGTTTTCTGCAGTGGAGACAAAATGAAACCGGATTATCTTCTGTGGATCGTCAACCTTTTCGCGTATGGACTCTTTTCTCTTCTGAAGTTTTAAGTGAGGAGTTGCTATTGAAGGCAAGGATTTTTTCATTACCTGGGCTACTTTTTTGCCAATAAGACTTTTATTTATCAAGAAATGATGAAAACATTGAAGTTTTTCTTGTTTTTTCATGGGCAAACGTGACAGAGATGAGTCTGTAGTCACTGACCCACATACAAAGAGACACACAAAGTTTTCCCACTGAGTGTGAAAGCCCCTATTCAAACAGACACCTACATGTTATCTACTGGATGTCAATTTTCACCCTTAAGGATTATTCTGATTTTTTTTCTTTTTTCATTTCACACATTTTTTGAACACTCGAAGAATTCAAAGTTGGATTATGAAAGGACTTTTTCAGTATCACCTGATGGACTGACTGATCTACTGAGATGAAATTCAAGACAGGCAGAGGAGAGAGTGAGGTGGAGAGAGGGGGGTCAGGTGGGGGGAGAGTGGTAAACACTGCCACTCTCATGACCCCTCCTCCCACATTCCTCCTCAATCCTTCGTTTTTATCCCTCTCCTGTGCCAATTTCATTTCATATTGTCCCATTCATTTTGATTTCCTTTGATGCATTTATGCATGTTGAAGTCAGTGTACTCTCAGTGGATTTTTTGTTCAAAATGCCACACAGTGTAGTAACCTGCCCAGAATTTACTAATTTGATTTAAGTTTAGCTTCAATCATTTCACAGTTAATTAATGATATCTATAATTTATAAACTATTAACTAAATGATTGGTACAGAGATATCTATACAGCACATACAGTTTATTGATATTTTCTGAATGTGTTAATAGCATTTAGTTACTTTGACGCAAGCTTCTTGGATTTAATAAGGGGATTCATGATATGCATGTTTCTTCAGTTGTGCATGTAAAATGATATAGAAAGATTGACTTCATTATAACATCTCTATAAGGAGTGAAAGTGTGTCTGTGGCATATAATATGTTTTGATATCTGCACAGTATTTTTAAAATGTCCAAAGGAGTAATGTAGTTGTTTGACATTACCTGACATTTTCAAAATATTTCTTTCTGTTTCTTTCAGAGGGGTCCACCTGGACCTCAGGGCCCGGTCGGCCCACCAGGCCCTTCTGGCATCCCCGGGTCAGACGGCATTGATGTGAGTATCAACACCGGTTTGCCCAACAAGTTTGTCACAAAGACCATCATTGTGCTGGAGAAATACCAACCCAGCACCACTCTGCAGTACTGGAGTCTTACCATAAGAGGGCACTGCAAATGAAAACACGCAGGCACAAAAGAGCTCTGTTCCCAGCAGAGAGAGGGGTCTTTGAGAAGGGACCCTTGATTTAGTCCAAGGTGTGGGCCTGGGTTTGTGTCACAGTAATGTGATACATTTGAGATATTCTTAGGGTTAACTAGAGGCAGGTTTTATAAATATATTGTAACTGGAGGATGCTGGGTTGGTGGAGCAGGACACTAACTGCCTGTAAAAAACAGGTTTTGGTGTCTCTTGCATGATCCAAAACCAGATGTGATCAGACATTTGATTTGTTTTGATCATCTCATATGTTTTTACTAAAAACTCTTGTCTTAAACTTAACTGTACCACCCTCAGTATATGTATTTACCAAAGATATGCTGTGAATTTTGACTTGTGACTGAACAAGTGCTGAGTTTATTGTCAGTATCAGGTTGCTACCAGAATGCAGCTGGGATAACTTGGTATTATTGTCAATTTTCCACTTAGTTATCTGCTGTTAGCACCTCCCATTACCTCCTCTTGCAAAGAAAAACAGCAATCTTACTTGCTCCAAACTGGAAGGTGTAGCATGCCCTTCAATGTCTTCACTGTGGGGTTTTTTTTCCATTTTTTGGGTTCCTGCCACATTAGAACAACAGGAAACGAGGGACCTGATGGAGAATCAGCCTTTGTACAAAATGGTACAGACTCTATCTAAAGGCTGTTCTCACAATAATCACCTCTCTTGAACATAAGAACATAATATTAGTGTTCAATACATTAAGTATTTATACAAATGTACCATGATGTCCATTTACATGCTGTATTCTAACTACACAAACTTATACTACCAGGCCAGCCCTGGACATATTAGAGGTACTTTAATCTGCCAAATTTATTTCTGTGAGAACATGCATAGTGAGCCACACAACTTTTCAGCACCTTTCTACTGAAAACAATTAATTTGGAGGACATTTTGAAAAGGAATGAGTAATATGAATGATATCAATCACACCACACTCCTTACCATGTCATGTGTAACAGTCACTGAATGAAAAGAGTTAACATCTCTGTCTCTCTGCAGGGAGAGAAAGGACCACCTGGCCCCCCTGGACCACCAGTAAGTTTGTACTTTACAATTTGTTGAGGTTCATCTTACAAAATGTTAAATATTTAATTTACCTGCACTTGGTTTTGTTCATAACAATAGTGTGCGTTTTACTGTAGGGACAAAAGGGAGAGCCGGGAGAGCCAGGTCTTGATGGAGCACCAGGGGAGAACGGCATTGATGTAAGTAAACTGAATGCTGTGGGTGTGTGGTGTATATGTGAGAATGAGAATGAAAAAGCGAGAGAAGGAGTGCAAGAAGTGAAAAATGCTTCTGAAATGATAAGAGAAAATGCTTCCCAAAAGAAACGTTCTGAGAGGCTTAATGTGGACATGAATGAAGACAGCTTTTAATTAAAAAAAAAAACTAAAACTAAATATAAAGACCTTTGAGGAAATGTGGAAAAAATCCCACAGGAATAGTAAGATTGGTCTCAGCAAGGGTGTAAAAGAAATTGAATTTAACAGAATTCTTCTGTTCATTTTTCTACACATTGGGGAAAAACAGCCAAATATGTGTTTTAATGTGGATTAATGACCTTTTCTTGAGTTTAAACAGGATTTTTTTGTGTGATGTTGGGAGACGCAACTCATCACCAAACTAAAAGTAAAATCTGTAAGACAAGTATTCTTCTAGTCAGGAAGCAAAGACATCAACATTTTCAAGGCACCCTGAAGTATTTTTGACCATCAGTGGCACTGTAGAGCAATGTTTTGATGAGTGGGTCTATGTATTTGGTGGTGACATGATACACATTTGTGCTGCCATAAGAGGACGGCAAGGCGGTAGCAGTAATATAGTGTGTTGTTCAAGTTTGCAATGTGCAAATAAAAAAAAGAGAAGACAACCACAAGCTGATGTAAGCAAAATAATTGTTTTATGAGGTAGAGAATGCATTAATGATGTTTGTTACACCTCAAGGCTGCACCCAATGCATTTGGGTGAGAAATGTTGAATGTAATCAAAACTGTTTACAATGAAGACTCCACAGGGTAACTTTAAGTCATTATAAAGTCAGTGGGGTGGGCATAATAAAATGTATTATTAAAAACGTCATCAAAAATGTATGTCATTAAGCTGCATTAAGCCTGTGTTTTTGTTTTAATCTAATATTTAATCTTACATAACAAAGTCTCATAGCTCTGTTTTACATTCAGATTTTTTCAATTTAAGAAAAAGTTGTTAGGCTCCATTAAGCTTCAGTGTATTTGCTGAGTTTTTCTTACAAGGCTGTTGAAATGTCCTTCTGTGGGCTGGCTTATTATTGTCCAACAACAGAAATATCATCATGACCCTTCAACCTCTAACTACTGGTTTATTGTGAACATGGTGATTTAGTCATGAAAGCTTATTTCACTGTCATAGACATGTTCTGTGTGGGAAAGTGTTAACTGAATTAATAGCTTTTCAAACTACATGATGAGGTCAATATACTTTATGTCAAACCCATCACAGATAGGGAGCAGATGGAGATGAAGACAAGCCAATGAGTTTTAAATGATTTTTAAACTATTGGGCACTTCTATTATCAATTTACCTGATTTTACTTTTGGTGCAGCTTTTCTGAAGGCAAATTCAAGTCTCGATCAGAGTGTCAGTGCCTCATGGTCACATGCTAACCAAAGCGCACACACACACACACACACACACACACACACACACACACACACACACACACACACACACACACATTCCTTAGAGTTTTAGCCAGTAATCCGCCCTGGAATCTCAATCTCGGGTTTGTTTCCTAATTACTCACAAGGACAGTGTCAGCTTCGATCAAATGTGTGATTAGCGTTATTATAATGTGAATTCAAGTCATATGTAGCTCATGGAAAGCACAGTGGTAACTGATAATTAATAATTGAACTCCAATGTTTTACCTTCCCTCCCTTGACCTCTATACACAATACAGCACACTGCATCCACCTGCTTTCTTCTCTTTCTATCTGCCCCCAGGGTTTGATTGGAGCAAAGGGTGATCGAGGTCCTGTTGGGAGCCCTGGCCCTAAGGCAAGTGTCTGCTTGTTATGAAGTGCACCTGAAATGAGAATTAGTTCTAATTCACCATAATGCCGCTAATCTGTGGAAAGCATGGCACTCAATTAACATGTATCACTGTTTGGTGATTTTGTTGCTGGAATATACATTTCTTTAATTTGACAAGGGCAGTGGTGAAAGGAGTGTTCAGATCCTTTACTTAAGTAAAATGCATTGAAATGCATATCAGTGCACTGAAAAAAAACTCTATTACAGTACAAGTAAAAGTCCTGCATTCAAATCTTACCTAAAAGTATAATCAGCAAAATTTATATAAGGTGTCAAAAGTAAAGTACTCATTATGTAGCATAATGTTCCCTATCAGTGTTATGTTGGTATATATTATTGGGTTATTATTAATGAATTGGTGCATTAATGTGTGAGCAGCATTTTAATCATGTAGCTGGTCAAGGTGGAACCAGTTTTCACAACTTAACATACTGTTGAATCTTTAATCTATAACAATGCATCATATTGTATAAGCTTATATGTTTACTTTGCAAAATCTTAGTCTGAAAAATAACTAGTAAATATAGTTGACAGATAAATGTGTGAATGTAAAATATTTGCCTCACTGGATGTGATGTGTGGCACACTAACTTCCAATTAGTGTGCCACAAAATAGTATTTAAGTACTGTACTTGGGTAAATGTGCTTAGTTGCATTTCACCAATGGATGGAATGAAATTTTTAAAGAAGTTAAATGTGATAATTGTCTGAAGATTTTCTTCCATAATAACATGTTATTAGACTTTCACCATGGTAAAGCATTAAATCTCATGTTGTCCAACTGCATGCTCTGAATTGTATTTGTCACCATAGTTATTTTGTTGTTTTTGTTGTCTACAGGGTCAGCCTGGACCAAGTGGCGAGCCTGGCCCTCCTGTAAGTAAACTATTTCATATCTATGACCTCTCTGCCACTATAAAGATAGGTATGATGAGTGAATATCTAATATATATTTTAATAGATATTGTATACTGGTATAACAAGGTATGAAAAATTAGATAACGTTTTATCTCATAAGGCTGTCATGATACTTATGAAGTGAGTTATGACGGGCTGAGTTAGGCATTGTTTGAAGCCAAGTCAGTTTCCCAACACACATACTGTAATCCAGCTGCTCTCATAAGGCAACCTCCCGAGTCCCTTTTTCTTCATGCCTGAATGCCTGACCAGCTGTGCCCCCTTTTGGGTTTAGTTTTTCCAGATGTGGCATATGCCTTCTACAGCTGAGCTGATATGCATCTTATTCCTATACACAATAATTAATATAGTAGAAAAGAGCTCACAATGGTACACATAATTTTGCCCATATTATCATTAAAAAAAAATCACTATATACGACCACTGAATTCATGCACACCAGAAATGCAATGCTAATCGGTTCACTGCTGCAAAGTTAGAATGCCAGCACATTAACTGTAACACAGTCTAAGACCACTAGGTGGAGCTCAGTGTCCATCTATTAGACATCATCCAGTATATTCAAACATTAATTCCAGAGTCATCCAATGTCATGGTTGAGTGCAACATTATTAGTTAAATCCTTTGTTTAGCATTAGCAGGCGTCCTGTCTGGGGGGTGTGCTTGTACATCCAGCTGCCTCACGCTACAGAGACAGGAGATCCTGCCCTGTGGGCTGCTCTTCCTCCAAGAAGGCTTACTTACTTAATTACTTTGTTTATAATTAATTTCAAAAGACACAGCAAACATAAACTGATTGCGCTCTGTGTCTCTGTTCATCTTGAGCACTGTTTACCCTTCGCTCTGACACTGTACACACGCATTACCGAATTACTGCTGCTGTTATTAATTGGTTTTCGCAAACGTTAATTGATACTTTGACGGATTGGTTCCACTTGTTATACAGTAATTTAACCCCTTGTCTCGTCTGTCCACACAGGGACCCGGCCTTCCAGGACTGTCTGTAAGTAGCTTGTATGGTATAATACCGTTATGCCTTTATCACTTAATGACTTCACTTTGAGGTGTGGAAATAATTTTGTGGCTGGTGAAGAGTGTAGACATCATGTTGTCTCTTGCTCTCTCTGTCTCTGTCACTCTCTGTCTAGGGTGCTCCAGGGCCAATTGGTCTTCCTGGTGAAATTGGACCAAATGGACAAAAGGTAGGACACTGGCTGCAGTTTATTTCACTGCCTGAATGACTTACAAACATCTTAACATCTTATCAAAAGGTTATAAGCTGCCAGACTCCTTATGTCCCCAGCTTTTTATTCACAGCTTCCTTCATTCCTCTGCTTTGTCTAGGGTATCATGGGACCACCCGGAGCTCCGGGACTTCCTGGGCCTCCTGGCAAGCCAGTAAGTGCTCACTCAGGACTGGTTGTCTTTGAAATATCTTAGTAGGTCATCTGTCATCTGTTTAGATAACCTTCAGAAAACTGAAGATTGAAAGGTTGAAGTGCTAGTGAGTAGAAAAAGGACCACAGCCTATCATGTTGTAGTGGAGGGGATGGACTTAAATAATGGTCACATCCTCTGTACATACAATGCATTACAATAAACAATATACAACACAAAAACACAAAATACAACCTGGATTGCATCACATTGTACAAGTATTCCTGTGATTTTGTCCACTCTCTGTAAATTCAAGCTGATAATCTTCTCAGGGTATGTTAAAGATGTTGTACCTTCCCCATTCTTTTTTTTCTCTTTAGCACCATATAGTGCCATCCAACCCTATAAATTCCATTTAGTTCACTGTTCATGTTTTGAACCACTTTGGTTGGGGTAGAACAAGAACACACAATCAACATTAACAAACATTATTGATAAGGATCCCTTAATTATTATTTTTATACTGTGTTCTGCACAGTTGTTTACAATTGAAAAATAAAATGCATTTGTGATACTGTTTCTCAATTACCTCTAACATCATCTTTGGCATATTAAAGATAAAGATATGTGATTTCTTTTTACTTTTCAGCCAATATATCTACTGAAACTAAGATAAGTATATCAGCAATAAGCTAATATTGTCACTTTATCGGTTTAGCTCCAATCGCCACCATTATTAAATGGTCTATAAATAAGTTCCACTTGGACAAACTCAAACTTCATCAACAGAAAAGATGTCACAGTAAATTATTTCATGAAGACGGTCTTTTCAGTGAGAATGGTGAAAAGAGTGAGTGATAAATGAGCTACCATGAGCTAATTGGGATTTATCAAGCATATAGTTACATCAGTGTAATTGCAGTTAACTAATATTAGCAGGATGGGATCACAGTGTAAAAGTAAAGCAAAGAAAGAGCAAATTCAACTTCACATCTACTAATGCTATGTTGAAGTGTGCTCTGCTCACCAGAACCAGTAGCAATTAATGTACATTTTAAAATGCACTGTATGATAACAAAGCACATAGCACAGCCAGAGCTCACTGCTTCTTGTATAGGTCCCAACAGACAGTAAGTAGTGAAATACCACAAACAGTCACAACAATGGTACACTTTCAAGTCTATTTTCCAATGGTGTATGTACTCTCATGTGTGCATATCTGAGTGGTTCTAAGAGGGGTGGGGGTGGGTGGGGCCAGGGTGTGTGTGTATGGGGGGGTTTCTTCATTGAGAGTGATGTTCCCAGCCCAGGGGAGTGTATTTGTTTAGCTTTAGTGCAATCCTAGGGTAAATAAACCCCCATTAGATCAGTGGGCTGTCTCATCTGACTGTAGCAGGAATACATCAGCCCCTGTAGAGATACTTTACTCTCTAACTCAATCTATAAACAGAGAGAAGGAAAGATGGAAGGAGAAATAGATAGACAGAGAAAGTGCTGGCTCAGCTCATGGGAGTAGAGGCACCTGTCTGCCAACTGTGACCAGGTGACTTTCTTGATCCATCTACCTATCTATCCATCCATCCATCCATCCAGCCATCCATTCATCTGTCCTTCTTTCTATCTAGGGTCCTCCAGGGAAGTTCATTGGTGGAGAGGAGGGCAGTGCAGACTTCCAGGTAAGATCTAATTACATCTCCTTTCTTGCAAATCTATTTTGACACAACTTCACATTTCATAATCCATATATTTCCTTCTCTCGACAACAGTGTCCTCTTAACTGTCCAGCAGGACCTAAGGGCCCCCAGGGACTGCAGGGAATCAAGGTGAGTACTTTGCCTTGCTGTTTCAACTCACCTCAGAGAAATAAGCACAGACACAGTTTACACAGTTTCTTTCAGCATCAATGATTATGTTACATGTCAAAATTGTTATGACACTATACTGACTGATTGTTTCTCTCTAGGGACACAAAGGACGTGGCGGTGTTCTCGGAGAGCCTGGTAGCATAGGAAAATCGGTGAGCTGCGCTATTTCTTAGTTTTGCTGAGAGTGGATGCACGCAAACACCCAAACAAGTACATGCTGTACAGTCTTGCACACTCACCCACCATTCAGGATCAGCGGAGGCAAGGATTAGCTCTAATGAAGCCCCCTGAGGCACATGACTGGCACTAATCTGGCTGCGATTAGTCAGGCCTGGCCCTGGCCCTGCAGTCAGCATGCAGCGAGCCAGATGAAAGGGGTGGTGAAGAGCCAGGTACATGAAGGGGAGGATGAGAGAGTCAGGGTTCGTGCAGCCTCCTCACCTCACTGTATTAAGCAGAGCTAATGAGCACACAGTGGGCTCCTAGGGAGCGGCTAGCCAAGCCCCAGGTATTAACCTCTGATCTTCCCACACAAGGAGCCTTCTGGCAGCGCTTAGACGCTCAAAACACTCAATGCACCAAGTTGCCACTCCTCCCAGGCAGACTAGTGTTTTAGAAGACCTGCTGAGACTCAAGGTTGCACTTTGGTGCAACTCTCACTTCTCACTTGCTATATTACTGTGTACTAGCTTCTAGGTCTCCCAAATGAACACATTGTATCTTGTTTAGTTTGTACAATACAAAAAATGTAAAAATGAGTTGTGGTTTTATGGACAGTTATGTTCCAGACCATTTCCAGACCTGCTTCAATTATTTATGCTAAACTCAGCAATGCCTCCTGGATTCATATTTTGCACACAAACATAAGACTGTATTGATCTTCTCATCTAATGCTAACCCTCAGCGAGAAAGTGAAGCTTTTCCCCAAATTTCAAACATTGCTGAGCTGCTTTATGTTCCAAGACCACCTGATGATATTGATCAGGTTATGCTATTTTTTTTTTTTTTTTTTGACCAGCTTGATTTTGCTGGCTGACTAGCTTGTGCTAGATTTTAAACAAGCTTAATCACCAAGTACTAGTATATTATAATAGTATATTTTCAATTAATTATCAATGACCAGCTTAGACACCACAAGCAACAAGCAACCATTACACTAGTTTCAGCTGGATTTTTCTCAGCGGCTCAAATTTTCTTGAATCAACCTCAGTACACATGCACAAAAACAAGACTTCCCACAACGTTATCAAAATGTTTTGAATTTGACATGATTGGTAGTGGGCACCTATTCTGCAGAGAGCAGCAACAGAATAACTAATCAACCTTTCCTTTCCTCCACCAGGGCCCCAGGGGAGAAGTGGGCATATCTGGAGAGCAGGGCATCCCAGGACCTCCGGTAAGCTGATAATTCAAGTTTTTGTCACCTGGCAAAGTTAGAAATATAGGCTGAACTATAGGCTATTGTTTTGGCATAGTATTATCTTGGACTGACAGAACCTCATGTTCTAGTGTTTGTATTGTAGTGCTCTTTGTTCTGGTCATAGTCAAAGAGTCAGTTTCTCCATTAACTTGTTTTTCTTTGTGTCCCTCTAAGGGTCCGATGGGCCTGAGAGGTTATCCAGGAATGATGGGTCCCAAAGGGGAGGCAGTGAGTACCAACATTTCTTTTTCCTTTTTTCACATTCAAATTAAACTTTTTTTGTCCTCTTTCTCTTCTGGTACTAGGCTGTCCTCGTTCTTAGATGAGCACAAAGGAGGCACAGTCAGACCTGCCCCCACTATACAAACATCATCCATTACCAGCAATGGGGACATATGGAAATGATGCTAACACAAATCTCTCCCCTCCTCTAATGAGATGGGGTTGTCTGGGTCCACGGTGCCTCCATCTGTAGTTAATGATCCGCTGTAGCCATCCGTCTTACTGTTAACATTAGCCACGTTAGCCAAGTTAGCGCCCGGCTTAGTGCCAAAGCAAGAGTGGCTGGCTCTCTGTGTAGCTCCCATTAGTGAAGTGAGTTAAGCCCTAATTACCCCTTTATCACAATGAATAGTAGGCTACTGTGACTTAGCATCCTCCCTGATCTGAAGTGATTGATTGCTCTTTTTTGGCTGGACTGTAACAGTTGGACCAGCCCTATAAAAGCAAATGTCCTTGACTGACTGACTGAGTGACAGAGTGATGAAGTTACACCATTGGTTGGCCAAAGCTGGCTGAAGCTAGCTAACCATTTAGACTCCCAATATGTGGTCAGTTTATCCAAATAACACAACATTTGGAAATATGCTCTGACATTTTCGGAGATGTAAGGAGCCGCTGGCTGGGTGAGACCGGCCGATCATCTCAGCTGCCAGCAGCCTGATTCCTGAGATGATCGGCCAGTCAACGTCCATCGTCATCCCGGGAAGAACATGATGCAATGAGCTGATCTGTGCAGTTCTTTGGTAATTTACTGCTGGCTCTAATGCCTCTGTAGCATTTTGAAATATGATATAATTCCTTTTGGAATAGGGATTATTTTGGTCTCACAGATGAATGTCTGAATATAAAGTGAAGCTTCATGTTTTTACTGGACAGAACAACAGCGCTGCCTCTGGGACTCTATATGTATAGATATCACCATATTTCAATAAATACAAATATATTAAAAAATAAACAGATTAGTCTATATTCAACTTTGTTTTATTTTATCAAGCTACATAGCAGTTTGGATTTTTATTATAGCTACATTACAGACTGAATAACATAATTACTGCATCTCTCTGTCAATTAAGTTATTTTTTGTGAGAAAAAGTGTTAGTGGAGCTTTGAGTTGAGATTATTTTGTCACAGCACAGTCAGGTAGTTGTGTTGAAGCTGAGCTGGTGCTGCAAGTACGCTGTTGTTCCAATTGCAGAATCATCATACTGCATCCCCCCATCCTCGGAAGTTTGTACTCCCGAGTCGAACTTGCCAAGTCTGAACTAGCAAGTACACAAATCTGAACTTGGCATACTCGGTATTGAGAAAGGCCCTATGTCAAATTGGCTTCAGTCAAAGTGTGGCACACTTCCTGGGGGCTTTGTCATCATGTGACACCACTTCCTGTATCCATTGTTTCAAATTAAAAGCCATCTAGCGGTTCATACATGGTCCACCCATATACTAGATTTTGACCTAGTCTTCATTTTTCCTCAGGGGCCTCGTGGTTACAAAGGCATCAATGGACCTGTAGGAATTCCTGGGCCTCCTGTAAGATTAAACACACACCAAGACAAACACAAACTTGAATACTCATAGAAAATCAGATACACACACTCCTTAGATACTCTAAGTCTCTCTTTATTGTTTGCAGGGTGAGGAGGGACCTCAGGGACCACCTGGAGAGGCAGGAGACAAGGGAGACAAAGTAGGTGACTCTCCTTGAAGATTATTGTCAAAGCTGAGACACAGACACAAAAGATTAAACATTTCTCAGAACTTGAATGGGGCCTGATGGGCATTTTGAATACACTGACGCTGATTTGGTTATCTTCTGCAGGGCAGCCGAGGTATCCAAGGCCCACAGGGTGCAGTGGGCAAAAAGGGAGAGAATGTGAGTGAATGCACTTTTGTTTGTGCACTACACAGTTGAGACAGTGTTTGGAGAGTGTGCCAAATGAAGTCGACTGACTCATCTGCCTGCTTTTTCAGGGTCTGCCTGGTATTGATGGAAAAGATGGCACACCTGGTATTCCTGGAATGAAGGTAAGGGTTGCCAGCTGTGATAATGATGAGAAACTTCAATCTCCGAGGAAGATGACAATTTTTCTTCTTATGTTCTCTCTGTCTGCAGGGTGGCCCTGGCCAAGCTGGGATGCCTGGTCCTCCTGGTCCTCAGGGAACAGCGGTGAGTGATCCTTTAGTGTGTGTTTGTCTGAGGATGGTTCAGCAATGCCACAAAAGGCACATGCAAATAAGCCTCTCTGTAAATGCCTGTTGTCACTCAAACCATGAAGGAGGTCAGTCTGTTCTTCCAATTCAGCGAAGTCAGAACACAAGCAAGGGAAACCAGCCTGTAAATTTTGGTATGTTTTGTTTTCTGGGCACTCATCCAGGTTAACAGTGACCCTGTGACCCACGCTGTTTTAGAATTTAAACCACCTTGAAATAGCATTCTCCCTCCCACCTCGAGTGATTTATCACAATCAGACCAGTGCGTATACACATATATGTGTGCGTGTGTGTGTGTGCTTTTGTGTGTGTCATTCTGAATAAGGGGTAATGGAGCATGAGATGCACACTTTGCTGTGTGGTCATTGCGGTGACACTAACACTGCTGCAAACTCAAACACCATAACTTAGCCTCTTTTGTGCTCTGCTGCGATATACCATCACACCCACCTACACTCACAAAATTACTGCAAGGAAACCTGCTGCAAGGTATATGGCTATGGCTGCAACTCGGCCTGTTTTCATTATTGTTACAGTATATTAGGCAGCAGCATTATTACCACCCACTACCAGCACCGACATACTAATATCTACATTTATTACCACTAGCATTGTCAGAGTCCTTCCTAGAATTTCAAACATATGAAGTAAACTGCCCTCACTATTCTGTCAGAGTAAATATACAGAAAGCAAGATACAGGTTTATTTTGAGGCAGATTTTTTTTAGAGTTTTCACCTTGATTTGATAGTGTATAGTGTGGAAATATAGGGAAAGAGAGAGGGGTAAGACATGCAAAGCCATAATCAAACCTTATATGGTTTGAGTCCTAACCATTAGACCACTAGAATGCCCGAGATACAAATGTAACTTTGATTTGCACTATTTTTATTCTTTTTAATTTTCTCTATAGGGATTACCTGGCAGTCCTGGGGCAAAAGGTGGATCTGGAGCTAAGGTAAGCCTTTTACAAAATCATATAACGTTGTGTTATATTGATCTTGTTTTCAACATTACTTTTTTCTTTTTTTCATAAAATGTATACCTTTCTTTAGTAATTTCCTTTCCCTTGGTAGGGTGAACCAGGACCTAGAGGTCATGCTGGTATGGCCGGTGCTCCTGGACCTCTGGTAACACACAAAGACACAGACAAAACATCAATGTTTTTATGCATTACAATTGTGCTCTAATGCTAAATTGGATCAACTGCTTGTTCCTAGGGTGAGCCTGGCCTTCCTGGTGAGCCTGGTATGGAGGGAGTTCCTGGACCCAAGGTAAAAATCCCAAATAATTACATGAAAACACTAACAACTGCTCCTACATTATAAACCAGGCATACTCACCTCACCTGACTTCCACAGGGTGACAGAGGCCAGCGAGGACCAGCTGGGCCGCAAGGAATCGTCGGCAAGCCTGTAAGCTGCTTCTTTGCATTTCTGTCTCTTTTTAAACATATTTGAAGCTGATCTGCTGCTGTACTTTCAATTCTATTTCTAATGTCTCCTGGCAGGGAAACAAAGGAGAGAGAGGACCCATTGGTGTTCCAGGCGCCCAGGGCCTTAGTGGAACCAAGGGAGACAAGGTCTGTGAGCAAAAACAAATACATAATGTATATTGCTTTATGAAACATGTGTATCATTGCCTGTACTCAAACACACTTCAAAATAGTTTAGTTACCCAGATTTGTCCATTGGGGGCAGTGTTTACCCATGAATAAAAGTCACACAAATCCACAGTAAATCACAGTTTGAGGCAAGTAATATAAATGATAATCTAAGCATCCTCATCGTCCTTGTTTTAGAGATCAAACAACATCTTTCTTACTTTGTGATCTCTGGAGTCACTTGCTGGAATCAATATTTAGTTCTTTTTTTTAGGATATTATAATCTAGATTTGACCATATTTACATTACATGTTCCCTTTCTCTCTCCAGGGCTTCCAAGGAAAAGTTGGGTCAAAAGGAGACATTGTGAGTCAGATTGTCAGAAACAAATCTCTTACACAGTGCTGTATTTTAGCTGTGCTGACAAATACTTTCTACATCCTTCTCTCTCACCCTTTTTAAAAAGCTTTTTCTCTGTCGCTTTTAGGGTGACCCCGGTGTTGAGGGATTGGCTGGCGAGAAAGGTGAAAAGGTAAAAATCATTATTGCACAACCTAAAGCTGTTTCAAACTTCTTGTTATAAAGAACTGCCAAAAGTCTTGGAATCTACAAAACACTCAAACTTGCAGGCTTTAGATAAGGAAGTTCAAACATTTGGCTCTAAAGGCATCAAAGCAGAGTGATGTATAGCAGAGAATTTTATAATCATACCAAAGTTAAGAAGAAGAGGAAGTCTGTTTTTGAATTTGCATGCAAATCCCCATAATAATCCAGATGGCAAATGAGCTATTTACATGACAGTGAAGCAGTGATGCACAGTGGCTCTTTGAAGCAGCATTTTAGGCATTCATTTAGAACATTCATTCTTGAATTATTGCTCAATGAGTGTCTCTGAGGCAGAAATGATGATGGAAGTGATGAATGTGAAAATGACAAAGTTTCTCGTTGCTGTGACAGGGTTTGTCTGGCGAACCGGGGCCCAAAGGACAGGTGGGCATCACACCGTGCAGAAATCTGAATCCCAGACATGTTTCTTCCTTCCTTCTTTTTCCTCCATTCTGCATCTTCAATCATTGCTTTATTTGTGCAATTATCTGTCTAATGTAGGACTCACTCTTCCTTAACACTTCTCTCTTCACAGCAAGGAGTGAGGGGCGACACTGGACACAATGGTCCAACTGGAGACCCTGGTAAACCAGGTGACCAGGGACCACCAGGACTGCCCGGTCCTAGGGGACTCAATGGAGAGCGAGGAGTACCCGGCATGCCAGGCATTCAGGGAGCAGCAGTGAGTCCAGTTCATTCTTGATGTGTGATGCATGGAACATATATGTATATAAGTATTTATTGATGCACTCGGTCGATAATGGAAATGTGATATTGGAAAGCGCTGTCAGAAAAAGTGTTGTCTTATTCTGCTCTTCCTCTCTCCAGGGACGTGACACATCTGACCAGCATATCATTGAAGTGGTGTTGAAGATGTTGCAGGGTGAGTGTCTAGACCTGAATATTCACCTTTGATGTCCATAGGGGATATTAGATTAGCTCATTTCCCAAAACTACTTTCATCTCCTGAGTATGCAGTTGCCCATCATCAAAGGTTATTCAATCAAAATCTTTCTCCACTGTAAAATGATGATGATGTCTCCTCTGTCACAGAGAGGCTAGCAGCAGTAGCAGTGAGCGCCAAGAGGGCTGTGCTCGGTGGAGCAGGTGTAATGGGACCACCCGGGCCTCCTGGACCTCCAGGGCCAGCTGGCTCCCAGGGATCGCATGGCTTACCTGGTCCTCGTGGCATTCCTGGTATTATTGGAGCACCTGGACAGATTGGAAACACAGGGCTCAAAGGTACAAATGGACAG
Source organism: Thunnus thynnus (assembly GCF_963924715.1). Classification (NCBI taxonomy): domain Eukaryota; kingdom Metazoa; phylum Chordata; class Actinopteri; order Scombriformes; family Scombridae; genus Thunnus; species Thunnus thynnus. Next base: position 21,793,063 of record NC_089531.1, on the reverse strand, counting down.
TATGGCATCAAAACATTTACATATTATGCATTGATAGATTTCAGGGTTCTCATCCTCTTTTGTCTTCACCAGGAAAGAGAGGGCCAAAGGGTGATAGAGGAGATCCTGGTAAACCCCACCCTGGACCGCCAGGACCCCCAGGATTACAGGGTAAGAGCTGAAGCCTCCCATACTGTAAATGTCAAACAGTAGGATTTTATGTATGTGCATAAACCTTGCACATGTGAATGTAAAACAATTTAAGTGTGTTTTACTGACCAAAGGTTAAGAAGAGGAAGAGGGCAATAAGAAAGTGAAGGACTTTGCATTACAGCTTGCCACAGGAGAGCCTGCTCAAAGGCATTTTAAAAGCATCATTAACTTCAGTCATTTAACAGATGCTCTTGAATGAGAATGTAATAGGATTTCAGCAGTACACCCTAATTCAGACTCACACTCAACGACGCACACATACACACGGAGTAAATATATGCATATATACATTACACATGTGTAATTTAAGTTCAAGAATGGTATTTCTACTATTAGAAACCACTCAAGTTCTCAAAGTGAGTTTTATGGTTGAGTGTTAATAAAGCAATTAGATATCTTGACAGCTTTCAAAATTTGACATTTTAGTGGATGTAATCATCCTTGAAAGTTTTCAGTGATGACAACTTGAACTTGTAGTTGATCATTTTTCATTTTCCAAAATCAGTTAAAATCAATACTTGACGTGGAACCTTCTGCCTCCACAGGTCCTCCTGGTGTTGATGGTGTGGCTCGGGATGGTAGGCCTGGTGAGAGAGGACCTCAGGGAGTAGCCGGAGAGGCTGGTCGCCCCGGAAAGGCGGGTTCGCCAGGTCTCCCAGGCTTCTGTGAGGCGGCGATGTGTCTGGCTGCATCAGCGTACACCTCCCCGAGACTACAGGAGGCGGGAACGATCAAAGGACCCAATGTTTAGAGATCTGTCTCTCTGTCAGCAGCTCACGACACCTGGGAGACAAGGGCGAGAGATAGGGCGAGAGAGAGAAAGAGAGAAGGAGAGAGACCACTCTTCTCAGTAGAACAACATCGAGAACAGGGGGTGGGGGGCAATAGTAGGGTGACTGGATGTACACCCCCACCCCTCCTGAAACTGACAACCTGAAGTTTTGACTGATGGGACATACTCTGATCTTAATCCCCCACATCACCATGACAACCACAGCTCACAGCCACCCACATCCTTCTGAATTCTCTAGTGTTTTGGATGATGTCAGTGTCAGCCCCATCCAAATATCCCAGCCCTGTTCCAGCAGCGAAGAGGAACAGATTCATATTACATCTCCTTGTCTCCCACCACAGTATCTATGAGCTGAGAGGACCTGAAAAACCAAGTGTGGTGAAAGGTGGTGTTCTTTTACACCACGGTCACTTTAAATGGTTTTATATATACAATACTTTATTTGTGATGTGTTCTAAAGTTAAAATGCTTTGCCTCTCTTGCAACATCACACCTGATGCCTTAAAACTGTGCAAAGGACCAATAAATGATTGCAGCCTAAATTCACACTCAGTACTGTACTGTACCTTTTGTAAAATGTAGTATTTTCATCTGTAAACTTGAGTGAAATCCCTGATTTACCTCATGTGTACATTGCCCCCCCCACCCGATACCCGCTTTCTACCCGAGTCTCATTTTAGAAACTAACGACTAGCTTTATCTCTTCCTCTTGTTGCCTGGCAACAGCGTATCCCGATGGGCACTCCCATCTCCCACAATGCAGTGCTGTAAATCTTTGTAAATGTGTGTTGATTATTATGTAGAGAAAAAGGAATGGATTACGATATGCACCAACAGAAATCCTGTGTTAATGAATTCAGTGAGTAATAAAAGTTCCTACAGAAATACTGACTTTTTCTCAAAACGAATCAGTTACAGTCCGAATGGGCTTCCTATGCCACTGTCAACTTTCCACAGGGTGTCAGCGATTTAATGACTGATTTATTTTCATCAACAGAAACTATTTATTGTTCTTAATATAATCATCTGTATAAAGGGTTTTTTTCTCCTGGCTGTTCAGGTCAACCCAAACCAATAAAAAGGAACCTTTTGTAAAATCCAATGTTCTTCTGTATCATGTGGGGAAATGGAAAAGACTCATTTAATCAGGCTCATCTCTTTCACCTCCCTATCTTTTAATTTTTCCTATTTCAAATCTTTGATAGTAGCAATTGAAATGGCCTATTACTGCATGTAAATAAACTCCCACACCTCCAAAGCTGCAGATGCTCAGCATTTTGTCAACATTCTTCCACGACGGCCAAAAGTTCCCACATACATGAGCATATATAAGTAGAAAGTCAAACACACACATTCCTTGCAATGAAAGACAACCACACTTGTTCTGCTTTCAAAATGTATCTTTTTTTTTTTTTCCTCAAATGTTTAATAAAACAACATATGTAAGGCACATGATGGGTTGGACAACAACAACATATGACACAAAGCAACATATACACAGGCTGGAGAGTTGATGGACAACAGTGCTGCTATTTGAACACAGATTTGACAATGATAACCATGTGATACAGCCTCTTTGAAAAACAATTTAATTCAGTTTTAAGTTTAACATTTCACATGAGTAAGCTTGTTAGAAACAAAGTGTGACCACAGCTGACGGTTCTGAACTAGAGTTCCTTTAAGTGAAGGTTTAGCTATGAAGATGGTATGATTTAAAGCTCCACAGACTTCCACATATAACATTATAAAAAAATAACAGATAACAATCCCAAAATACAGTAAAATGTAAACTATAAAATAAAGCAATTTGTGATTCATTATTTTCAGAATATCTTGTTTGTCCTGTGTACCTGTAGTGAATGGGCTCAATTATTGCTCATATATTCGTGAACAAGTGGAAGAAAACTTTGGAATACAAAATGAGACACAATACTTTAAAATGGCTGCATTTCCAAAAAGATTGGAGTTAAAATGACACAAAATGAACTCTAGCATAATAACAAAAGCCAATATGCTTTCTCATGTAAACGTAATTTTCTTCTATAAATAATTTGTCTTTTACTAAACACATGATTCCATTTTCAAAGCTTATAGACTTCAGAAAAATATCCCTTTGGCTTTTTTATTTGCTGTATTACCACTGACAATGAAAAATAAGTGTCTAGCCATACTTATGCCTTTTATTAAATGTTTTGAAAAAGTATAAAAAGCCACTATATATAAATATAAATATATACAAAACAGTCAATCTATCAAACAGGGTATGGATGCACATTTTTGACATCTGTTTCTACAGAACAAAAATAGACATTTCTGGGGGTATTTTCTTACAAATCAAATTCAAATACTGTGTATCACACCTCAAGCACTGAGACAGAATATTAGAAATGCATGGGATGCACTCCGAATGTGATTTTGTGAGAAGGGAAGAAAGATATGAGAGGTGGAAGCAAAGTGCTACAATAATTGTGTGTATTCTCTTCCTACAGATTTAAACAAAGAAAATGAAAAAACAGAAGAGGCCAGAATTAATCGAGGAGAAGAAAATACAGATTGTGATTCTTGTCACCTCCCCTGGGTTGTTTGAAAATGTACAAAGGAGTGAAAAACAGTGAAAGGGGAAGCTGAGAAAAAAGAGGTGAGACCAAATAAGAGTCAGTAATATGTCAATGAATTGGCATTCATAGTGAAAAAGAATGATGCAATAAAAATGTGCTGCTGGTGTGTCTTTTCAGGCCTCAGTTCCAGTGGGGTCCTTAGAAAAGAATTGTGGATTTTTGCACAGAACTACAGTAGAAATCTGTGTGGCTAAATCTATACAATTCAACAACAGAGGCAGCTCCTTTATTTCATCTTGTGGTCAGATTTAATAACTTTGGGTCATGGTCTTTGGCACCTCTCACCTCTAGCCCTCTACCAGGGGCCCTTGATAGGTGGGCCCTTGGGGGCGTATTCTACTTGATGGCCCATACAGTCTCCAGGATTACACCGGCCATCATGTCCCTTCGAACCAGGCTGCCCAGGAGGGCCCGGGATCCCGGGAACGCCTTGCTGGCCAACAGGACCTGGGGGTCCCATCTTACCATAGCCTGGGGCTCCTGGGACACCTGGAGGAACAAATGAAATAGGAGGAATGCAAAGATGAGCACTACACTGAAGACAAAATATTCAAAAGGATAAAAATACACTCTTTGGAATTGGAGTTCAGTGATTGCCAGTCCGTCCTTACTACATTCCAGACTCCATTAACATATTGCTCAATTTAACAGATTATGTATAAATCAAGTAACGCATGACTTTGTATGACTCCTAAAGAAAAACTTTTCATTTGGGCTGATATTTAACTTCACCAGCTCTTCTGTGAACGAAGTTAAATAAACTAAAGTAAGATGTGAAACGTCACTGTTTGACATTCCGAAACTCCGCCAGTCAGCACCTCCACACAATTTTTATAACATGTGATTTCATTATATCAGAGTTCTGCCTTGTGAAACATGACATCAAATTTAGTAGAAGAATTGAGTGAACTGTGAAAAGTCTGTTTGAAGTTAATATACATTTTAAATGACTGATGCCAAAGCAGCAACACAAACATGACCGTGTTTTTACTGTGTAGTTTGGCCTACAGTCACCTGTGTACTAATGATTGATTGGGAAAAAGTATTTAAATTCTTCTTGTGACATTAATAGTGTCATGTTGTGAAATTCAAAATGTATGTAACTGTAAACATTTTTATCGGTTTTATCATCAGATAAAGTCCTCAACTGTTTCCTATTGTTGGAGGAAAACCTACGTTAACATTGTTAATTTAACGGAGCCGAGCTTACATCTACATCTACTTCTGTCTAAAAGATCATTTATTATTTCTTATGGTACATAAACTGACACTAACTCATTTGGCAAACATTTAATATAATTCAGTATTCATTTTAGTTCCATGTAAAGTGAAAAAATGTGATGTTTCCCAAATAATGTTTGCCTGTCTTAAAACGCAGTTTAAATCAGAGTTCTACTGAGTGAAACATGACCCCCAATTTAGCAGAGGATCTTAGTAATACATAAAAAGTCTGTTTTGTCAGCTAATAAACATTATGATATAAACATTATCAGTGTCTGATAACCAATAATGACACACTGACACTATTTATGGTTAGGTGTTCTTTTGTGTATTTTGATGTGCTTGTTAAAAAATAATTATGTTTTATGGTGTGACAAGGCTGTGATTAAGGTCTGGTTAGGCTTAGGCACAAAACGTCATGGAGAGTGGGTAGGGAGCAACGGGCCTTTGGAGCAGTGGGCTTTTGTTTTCGGGATATCAGGCTGTCGGACTGGGGTTTTGGTCCAGTGGGAAGTTTTTCAAACTATTGGGGTTTCGCAATGATGGGCCGTCAGACCAATGGCATGGCACCGAAACAGCTAGCCTGCCCCTCATACAACCACAATTTACTGTGTTTACATTTTGTTTTTGTATGGATTGAAAAAAAATGTAAAACTTGTGAGTTAATCAGCTTTCAAGATGCTGGTAATGTTTATTTTTATGTTAAGGAAAAGCCAGGCTAGCTGTTTCCCCCTGTTTTCAGTTATGGTTATCGGCTGCTAGCTGTAACTTCATATTTAACATAAAAACATCAGAATGCTATAGATCATCTCACCAAACTCAAACATCAAAAACAAATAAGTGTTTGTCAAAATATACTCCCTTTTAAATGTTTATTTTAATCCATCTTTAAGTAACTTCTGTGAATAAAGTTGATAGAAGATGATAGTTAATAATGTGGCAAAGCAAACATAGCATCAGAAAATGTGTGGAGTGTTCCATATAAAGTAACTGAAGATTTGCTAATTAAGCCAATGTTATCTTAAGTCTGTGATTAAAGAAGGTCAAATGTTGATTTGGGAGGTATAAATCAGCCAATTTAAGAATGATGAAAAATTAGTTTAATCATGCTGGCAATTTCAAATCAACAACACCAACTTTTTAAGCAATTTGCATCATTAATGTAATGTTGTGTTAGCCCACTCTGTCAGAGGGGTTTTAGTGTCAGGTGTTGCACAGCATTATGGATTGGTGATTGTTGCAGATGTAAGTGCCACAAGAAAATTTGACAGAAAAAGGGATTCACTGTAACTGAAATTACAATACAAATGTTCGAATGACTGAACTTAAAAAACTAAAAATTTAAAAATTTTTAAAAAATCAACTTTAGCTCTTTCACCAAAGGCTTTCCCAAACCAAAATTAAGCTGCAGTGTCACATAAACAGAAGTTTTACTGAACCATGGAATAGTAGGGTACATTACCTGGTGCTCCTGGAGGTCCTGCATCTCCCATCTCCCCAACACCCTTATCTCCTTTTACTCCACTGGGTCCTCGTGGTCCTAAAGATAATTATATGTTTTGCCTCCTTTAAGTTAATGATGACACTTATGTCACTATCATGGTGCTTGTAAGTATAACTATAACTGAATGGCTCACCTGGGGGTCCTAGGCCTCCTGGCCGCCCTTGTCTGCCTATCTGTCCCGGGATGCCAGGTGCACCTGGGGTTCCAGGATTACCAGGAGCACCGTCTTTCCCTGGGGGCCCAGGCCGACCTGGGGACGCCACCATCTCTACTGGCATCTGCATGCGAGACATGTAGTAGGCCATTCTCTCTGGGGAGGAGAAACATGCGATAGCAAACAATGATTCCACAATAACACAATAAAAGCTCTGTCCCAAAGGAGAAATAGAATAATTCTTTGAAAGAAAGGTATGCATTTGAGGAGAATATGCTCTAGACTAGAAACTATGACATTATGCACAGTTAACATTCACACAACAATTCCAGAGATTAGCGTTCGCCCTCACCATCAAAGATCTTGATGACCTGCTGGCGGATGAAATTCTTGATCTCATCATGATTGACTACAGCCTGTGAAATGACAGAGAAACAAAGAGAGAAGCAAAAGGGCAAACATTAATCAAGGCAGATAATGAAAAAATCCATTATTTACAAGAGCAGATGGAGCTAGTGAGCGCCCCTGGCCAATGCACTGTGTGTCATCACCTCTTTTCACAATCAAGCTGGATACTGCATGTTTTGGAGTTGATATAAAAGTACTGTGCTGTAAGTGTGATGGAACTGTATCTCACATCATTTCCTGGTGACCCTGCAGGTCCAGGAGGCCCGGGGAGGCCTGATGAGCCTGGGCTGCCCCTCTCTCCTCTGGGTCCAACTGGGCCAATCATGGGCTGTGCATCCTTGGCGTGATATCCTACACCACCACCAGGGGGCCCCGGTCTACCTCTCTCCCCTGGAGGTCCCCTCTGGCCCGTGGCCCCTGGTTCACCCTAGGAGATAGATGTACACAGGTCATGGTAGTGGATAAAAGATAATGCCAGTCATGTCAGTTGTACCTTAAATACTGTGTGTATTCATCCATCACAGTATCCAAGTGTCTTGCATTACGATATGAATTATTATCACTGATTATAATACAAGCTTTTATCCATTTATGGGCCAAATATTCTATCACTAGCTCATCTATTTTATGATGATTATATTATATGTCTTGCTGGAAAACTTTAGATCACTTATTAAAACTCAATATTATGGATATCTGTTATTGATTACCTTTGACCTTTTTTTCAAGAAAAAGTTCAACATATTGGGAAATATGCTTATTTGTTTTCTTGATGAGACGATCCATTCCACTTTCATGTCTGTACATATAAAGCTAAAGCCAAGAGATGGTAGCACCTGTAAAGCCCACTAATTAAAATGTTATATCTTATTTGTTTGATATGTACAAAAAACCTTGGTGTAAAAATGACAAGTTGTGGCTAGCTGTTTCCCTTGCTTCTACACTTTGTGTTAAGCTAAGCTAAGTCCTGGCTGTAGCCTTATATTTAACGGACAGATATGAGAGTTGTATCAATCTTCATCTAACTGTTTTCTAGAAAGGACAATGTATTTCCCAAAATGTTGAAATATTCCTTTAATGGCTTACTATTAATTTAGGGTTCATTAAATTGCTCCTTCTGCTTTTTTTGATTTTGAGAAGCATAAAAATCATTATTGACCCTCTTTCAGAAAATAAGCAGCAGGCTTTTGGCTACATCTCACTTTCCACACAACAGCACCCACCACTTGGGTTGCGTAAATACACTCAGAAAACAGTGCTGCTATATTAGTGACAGTGATTTATTGAGGACAAAGCAGCCCATAATGGACGTCTAATGTTTACACATCACCGACAGACAAGTGGCTCTTGAAATAGAGAGGAGGGAGAAGAACAGAGGAGTCCATTCTTGTCTTTCTCCTATGTTCTCCTCTTCTGTGCAGCTAAAGCCCTGACAATGCCGTCCTGTCAGTGTGACAAATAGCCTCATCTAGCATCTCCCTTCATGCTTAATAGCATTATCCCATAGGCAGAGAATAACTATATCACTGTGTACTGTAAGCCTGTGTCTAAGGAGAGATCCAACAGGCTCTAGCTACAGAAAGCTAGCATGCGGCCGGTTGCCAGTTTGGAGAGGGGTGATGTGAGGTGAGGGGGAAGGAGGGTGTCAGTGTGAGGGTTGGAGGGTTAGTAAACTGATGACTATGTTAAGTGCGGGTGCTGAGTGGGCAGAAAGAGAGAGAGCAAGCATGTTCAGCCCAAGTCTCCCTGAACTAAAAGAAACAGAGAAAGGGGTACATCTTTCTGCATTGAGACGGTCTACCGTAATGAATGGTAATGGCTGGCTGATACGTGGACTCTTTGACAGCACACACAGTCACACACTGTAATATACTGTACCATGTTGAGTTGGCTCTTACCTTTTGACCAGCCTTTCCGTTCTCCCCTGGCATGCCTGCCACCCCCTGTCAAAACAAAGAAAGAAATATCCATTAATGAATGAAATATACACATCCCTACATTGATCTCGCTCTATTATAATTTAATGAGGACAAACACCACACCCAGACATTACTCACATCTTTACCAGCAGAGCCATCACTGCCTGGTTCTCCCTAAAAGACAAAGTCAACATAGGAGAAAAGGTAGTGAGATATATTGGCGTGCTAGCTGTATGAATGATATTCAATTAAATTTGGCCTTAGACATGCTTGCATTTTTGGTTGTTTAGCGGTACTGACCATGGCCCCTGGGTACCCGGGTGTTCCTGGAGGTCCTACCATTCCTGGGAGACCCCTCTCTCCATTCTGACCCGTATCTCCCTTTATACCCTGGAGATGGAGGGAAGGAAGATGGAGAATTTAGATTCCCTTTTATTGTTTGCGCTTTTGGCAGCAAGACAGAATTTCAATTGTATCTTGTTCCACGCTATTGCACTATCTCTCTTTCTCTCTCTCACACACACACATACACACACACGCACGCACACACATATGCATACATAAACAGCTGATAATGCATAATTTTCACATGGGGACACTTTATTAGGGCGCAATTATTTTAACTTGTTAATCTTTAAATTAAGATGTCATCTCTGCTCATCTATTTTCTTTGTTGTGTTCAGTTTGTATAGCTTTCGTAATTATTTACTAGAATCATTGTTAATGTTAGTCATAGTAATTTGTTAGTTAGTGCTCATTATTTATCTTTTTCGTATGTACCATATTTTTTCAGCTGCTGAAACAGCCCACATTCCCCTTGTGAATGTAAAAGATTCACCTGATCCAACTCTTGTTCTTTAAAAGTATAATGATCACATGTTTCAGAGCATCTCTCTTACCATTCCTGATGGACCAGCAGGTCCTGGAGGTCCAACTGGACCTGTAGAACCCTGTTAGGGAAAGTAAATACACATATTATTCATGTTTAACACACTAACATATTACAATATTGACAGAACAGAAATAAACAGACTGAGGTTAAAAGGACAATGAACTTACAATGTTGCCAGGGGGTCCAGGTCGTCCCTGAGCTCCTGGGGGTCCGGGATCACCCTGGAAAGGTCACAGATTGACCTTTAGAGATCTCTAGGGTTACACTGCCTGTGATAATATAATCTTGCTTTGGGCTTGTCTGTATAGTTTATTGATGTGCTCTCTAATGTTTATTCAAATCGACCTGAGTTAATGATACTGTAGAAAGCAAAAATACTCACGTCATGTCCTGGTCTGCCTGGTGATCCCTGTGGGCCTATAGGCCCAGCCTCACCCTGGAGAGATGAGAGAGTAATGAAAAGGTAATAGAGGAAGCAAAATGAGGTAGAGCAGTAATAAAACCCTGACTTGTGTCATGACAGTTTTGCTAATTATCAGTGTGATAAAACAACTTGGCCTAATGCACCAGCAAGAGGCAGAAATTGTATGTAGACAAACAGACAGACATAGTGCGATGGTAAAGCAATGAGTTGTTGGCTAACCTTCTGTCCAGGGAAGCCAACATGGCCAGTTTTCCCTTTGAATCCCTGAGGAGAGACATCAAAGGGAATGAGATTGGTACAGTATCAAAATTCACAAAGTCGAGGCTGCCAAAGAACAGGCAGACGTGTCTTTGAAATCCTGAACACCTGCCCTTGGGTAGAGCACAAACTGAGATACAGAGTGAGAGATAGAAATAAAAAATTAGGGAAGAGAGGGAGAGAGAGAGGCAGCAATGTGTTTCTTCATTGAAGCTGACTGTAGTGTGTGAATACCACTATCTGGTAGAAAGTGAGAAAGATCTTACAAAAGAATTTTCAAATGGGGTCACATCACCGGTGACATCTACAACATTAACAAGATTTTATAATTAATGCACATACTAATGTGGCATGGTATTGAGTGCCAACTGGGTAAAGTCAGTTAAATGCACAATATGTAATTTCAGCTGCTAGGAGTCTGTCAATCAAAACAATAACAAAAGACGGAGTGTGATGATGGTGTGAGGTAGCAAGGGATCATGGGAGTTGACGTCTTCATTGTTAAATAACCGGCTTCTCCGGGATAGGATTACTCCAGTGTTAATCGTTCAGAATGTTTTTACCGGGAGCCAAATTACCCACAGAGGTCTTCTCCTCTCCAAAACAAACGGACCCAGTGATTACAGGTAAAAACACTGAATGACGCAGTTACACCTAAAAAATCTGTTTCTCCGACGATGTTCAGCGAGCACCGAATGTCCGGTGTGGGCTGTTAGCTGAGCTGCTGCTAACATTTGCTCTGTTTATTTTTTCTTATAACTTAAGATCCAGACGTTTGGCAGGTTTCTCCTGGGAGCCGAATTATCTGCAGAGGTCTTCCCCTCTCCAAAAAACAAACGTACATGCAGATTAAAATCATTAGAAATACTAATTAAAGCTGTTTCACCTAAAAAAAAATCAATGTTTCGCCTACGATGTTCGGCGAGCATCGGACTTCCTGGGGGGGCTGTTAGCCGAGCTGCTGTTAAGGCTTGCCCAGTTTATTTATCTGATAACTTAAGATCCGGACGTCCAAAGACTAAAATCCTTCATCCAGCTAAAAGATATAGTTAAAAACAACCTAAATTTATCACGAAAATGTGGCTTAAAACTGAATGAAAGTCAATTTATAACAGTTTCTGTTGAAGAACCACAACGCCGATGTATTATCTTGTATGTGTTGGAAACATTTGGGATAATGTAAGTACACAACTCAACAACATAGGTCATAGGTCTAGTTGTTTTTAGACATTTTAATGTGGAATAATTAGATATTAGGCTATAGCTTTAAGTATCATAAGTCACACTTTGCTAATTTGCATGGGATACAGTTGATGAAGCTATAGAAAGGTCAACAAGACTCTACACAGCCATGCTTGAGGCTCTGTGAGGCTGTACTTAGGTGCTTCGAGCTAAATGCTAACACCACCATGCTAACATGCTCACGATGACAATGCTAACATACTGATGTTTAGCAGGTCAGATATGTAAGAATTTTTAAACCAAAATGCAAGTCATAGTCTCAAGGGCAAAAACAATTTGCCCATGTTTGTCCATGCTCTCCATAACGAGCTTCAGCTAGGCTAGGTGAAAAAGGTTTACTCATGCGGGTTGATTTGCATAGTTTGCTGTTTGTGAATCTGAAGGTGAGTCTTCTCTCTCATGGCAATGCAATGCAGTGTATAAAAAGTATGTCTTCAACATTGCATCTGCCAAAACCAACAAGCTGCTGTACAGTATGTGAAAAAATAATGCTGGTGTGAATGTTTAAAGGAACAAAAGATGTTATTTACATTCATCTCATCATGATTTGATTATTTAACAAGACTTGCACTGTTTCCCAATTCCACACTACATACTAAATGTATACAAAATATACTGCACTAATCTTCATAGAATACTGTTTGCAATTAGTATGCAAGAAATCAATATACAATTGTACATAGTTTTATACTTGCAGGAAATAATGTAATACATACAAAGGCAATCAAACTGTGACTTCCACAAAAAATGTAATAGTTATTTCTTTGTTTTCAGAGGTGTTCCTGGAGATGTTTTACCACTATCCACTATAACATTCAATTTTGTCAAGCTGTGGGTAGCTTCTCTGTTTGAGAGAATAGTGTCCATCAACAGTATGTTTAAAAATCAAGGGCTATTTAGTATGCATACCAACTCTTTTGAGTGTACTTAATTTAAGAGTCTACTGGCTCTATGGGGCTGTACTTGACGTCAGCATGATAACATGTTCACAATGACAATGTTAACATTGTGATGTTTAACAGGTGTAATGTTTATCCTGTTCACCATCTTAGATGGTGATTTTAGCATGTTAGTATGCTAACATTTGCTAATTGGCACTTAATAAAAATGTCAGTAGTTTCAAAGGTAGGTGTTATTTGTCAAATAGTAGTAGTATAGAAGGCTGTAGTACACATGGCCAAAGCCATGCAGCCAGCATGACTAAAAATCTTGGTACATAAAACTGAAGACACAGGTTGAGACCACGCGGCAACCTCCAGGGCTGAAAAATGAAGCCAATGCGGAAGTGCCAAAAACTGCAGTTCCTTGAATGGCCACTTGAGGCTGACTCCAAAAGCAAGTCAATCCCCATAGACCCACATGTTAAAATGCCATGATACTCACTGGGATTCCTCGTGGTCCTGCTGGGCCTGGTAGGCCTGACTCTCCCTGGCAAAGAAAGAGACAGTCAATGTCAAAGGTCAACTACTGTATGCATGCCACAGTCAGTTCTCCCAAGAAAAACAACCCTATAGGTCATAAATTCAGATGACAAAAACAACTTATAATTACATTTGAGTGGCAGACGCCATCTAGCAGCCATAGTAATTATGACCTGGGAAAGTGACGCAGTTCAGATGATGTTTATATAAGGTGGTCCTTATTTCAAGGAGGTAGGTTGGATGGATGGCTAGATAGTTAGTTAGATGGTAAGTTGCAAAAAGTGGACTTAACTGCTGGAGACCACTGTTCCCATTTCCAAACCTGTTTGCTTCCCATTTCAAACCGCGAGTGTCATGTTTTCCACCGCAACACTTATTTAAAAACTGTAACGTGGTGTGACGAAGCTTGCCTAACTTTAAGGAAGTAGTAACCATGTTTGAGGTGATCATTTTAACCCAAACCATGATCTTTTCCTAACCCAAACCAAGTGGTTTTTGTGTCTAAACCTAACCAGACCTTTACCACAGCATTGTCACACCATAAAACATAATAATTTTTTAACAGAAATTTGTAACAGTTTTGGAAAGCTGCATATTATGCTCCTATGGGTCATTCTGGAGTGCTGGTACTAATAACCTATGTGGTCATTTACTTTGGAGGGCTTTTGGAGGGCATGCAACTATAGTATGACTAAAGTGCGTGTTTGGCTCTTTTGTGTGTATGGGCATGCCTATGTGGGCACCCCATGTGTGATAAATATTGTATCTGTAACTTACCCGCAGTCCTGGTTTCCCGTCTTTTCCATCCATTCCTTCAATGCCAGGGGGGCCCTTTCATTGCAAATACAGACAGGGGGTGCAGTTGAGGACTCAGAGTGGAATACAGTTCACAGATACAGTACCAGGCAAAGTTTGGACACCCCTTCCCATTCACTTAAATGAGAAAGTGTGTCTAAACTTTTGACTGGTACTATATGTTGGAATGGATCAAAATTAGATAATATATAGTGATATCAAATGCATGTACCATCAGCCCTGGGGCGCCAGGTGAGCCTGGGGCTCCAGTTGGTCCCTGAGAGCCTTGAGTGCCACCGCTGCCCTAAGAGAGAGAAAAACTAGGTAATTATCACTCACTTTTGTGACTACAAATGATAATGTTGGATGCAACAGAAATCTGAAACAGCTGAATGTGATTAGTGCTCACCCTTTCACCCTTGAGCCCAGGAAGTCCTTCCCTTCCAGTTTTGCCAGAGGAACCTGGTGGACCCTAAAAACACACACAGTAACATACAAAGTCAGTGGAATTATTCCAAAAGCAACAATTTGCAAGAGAGGAGCAAATCATTTACATACTGGTGGTCCGGGAAAACCTGGTTGCCCTTGGAAACCCTTGAAAGAAAATAGAAACATATGACTACATTTAATGCCACAACAATTTGATTTTAATGGTAGCACTGTTCTGTTATGTGTGTGTACACTATTCACTGTACATACCTGATCTCCTTTGGGTCCAACAGGTCCTCCTGGTCCTGTGTCTCCTTTAATACCCTGCAGACACAGAAATGGTGAAACAAATCTCAATTATTACATTTTGTAATGATAAATGAAAGACCTAGTCTCTAAATATTGAGTCAAATGTATAATGAAACACTGACCGGTGTGCCAGGCTGTCCTTGGTATCCAGGGGTACCAGGAGAGCCCTAGAGCAGAGAAGGAAATTTTAGCCAATAATACCCAACACGGGCTATGGACACATTGTGTATTAAAGATATATATTGTGTATTAAACAGTGTAGTGGCTTACTGATTCTCCTTTCTGACCACTGCTGCCTAGGCTCCCACGTTCGCCTTTCAGTCCCTGACAAATACAAATGGGCAGTTAATCAATGTCAGGTCACATATCAATGTAACCACCTATCCATCCATTAAAGCTGTCAGATTGTTGTCAATCTCATAGGTCTGTTATAATGAGGCGGTGAGAGTAACTTACAGGCAGTCCAGGCGGTCCCATGGTTCCTGGATACCCCGCTGTCCCCGGCGGGCCCTGAGGTAAAGATCATACAATCAATCAAACAGGGAAACCAATTATTTTTCTACATGTTATAATTTCAGGGAAATTGATTGGCAGACACCTACCTGTTCGCCCTTCATTCCCGCGAGTCCAGGTGACCCACGCTCACCTTGCTGACCCTGAGTATGACAGGAGTGAAGGATGATTAGAAAATGAAGGAGAGGATGTAATATGTATGTCTAGAAGAGAGACTCCCCCTGGTAAAAATGGACCAAGGACAAGGCAAGTCAATATCAAAGAGAGGAAACAGCTAACTGGCTTGTACTGTCTACCTTTGGGATTGCCTTCACATTTCATGTCGTCCTCTGCTCTACACCTCTATGAAGCTTTAGATTTAGGTCTGCAATGGTAATGTTCATAGGCTATACATTGCAGCTCTCAGAAAATCAGTTGCAGCTTCCCCCTTTTGTATTTCCTCTTCTCTTTTCCACAGCAGATTCAGGTACAAAGTTGCAAACTTCATTAAGTAATTTGTCTTTTTAAAACTCTGCTCTTTAATCAATCAAACAAAAAAACAAACCTAGAAAATGAGCATTATAACACGTTACTAAGCAACAGAACAATGTAATCACATAACCACCTGACTTCTCTTGTGTTACAGAATGATTCCATAATCTATTGACAACCTATCTTTCCTCGTCTATTAATTGGATACTGAATGTTGTTTTGACAAAAATATTAATATGCTTGTGAGAGTGTGGTCTGTTGCCTAGCAACAGCTGCTGTAAACGGAAGACGGATGAAGGTGAGAAATTTTTTAAAAAGTGACTGAATATGCTGTATGATGTCAGAGGAAAATGGATGCTTTTAAAAGCGGACATACTCTCATTACATATAAAATTATGGGAACTGCTGGTGAAAATGAGCTGTTTAGTTAACTGTTTATTAATGTCCATTGTCCCTTTTGAATAAAACAGTAAAAATGTACCTCATAAATATAAGAATATCACTAAGAGATACACAATTCAGTAGTGTGCTTGCTGTTATTAGAGAGTGATTACTGAGGGTTGTAATCTAGAGAAAGTAATTACTAATTGATCATACAGAGGAGAAACTAATTAGTAGCTGATTAGTGTGAGTAACTTCCTTAACACTGAATATGAGTAATATATTCAGCAGCTTCTCTCCTTCTCTCTCACAAACAGTACAAACCAACAGACCACGGCACACAGCAGAGGCTAACACCTGCTATAAAGTGCTACTATGCTGCTAATGGATTCCATGCGGTGCTCACGCAGCTCATCCATTTAGCATCTCTATTCTACTAAAACAATAAATCTGTATGAGGAGGAAGAGGGGAGGGCTCTGTCTGCACAGCAGCCCCACTCTCCATCACTAAGACGGGGGAATAATTGAACAACTGGAGAAAGAGACAACCAAATCGTTCCCTCATCTGAAATAACTTTCATTGAAGAGCTGTGGAGAGAGGCAGGGGGATGGCGAGATGGCAAAGGTGGCATAATCAAGGGCTGCTTGATTTAAAAGTGAGATGATCCATATTTGAAATGAAAAGGCGAAAACAAAGGTAGATATTTAAAGCAGAGAGAAAGTACATTTACTCAAGTATTGCACTCAAAAGTCCAAATTTGAGGTTCTTGTACTTGACTATTTCCATTTAATGCTGCTTTATACTTCAGAGAAAATATTAGATAGCAATAGTTACTGATTCTAGATCAACATTTCACATTTAAAAAACATATTATAAACTTTTAAACCAGTGGTCCCCAGCCTTATGGATTGTTACTTTCCTACAAAAAAGCAGTGTCTAGTTGGGGCCTGTTGTCATGTTTCAGATGTCAGATATTCCCAGAAAAACAAAGATTAGAGAAAAATGCATACAAATTTGTCCAGCAGAAATGAGATTTTTTCTTATTTCCCCATCAATCATCTCATGACTCCCCATATTTATCTTGTTGGAACCTCTGAACTAAACTACTTAACTGTGTATAAATTAGATATTACTAGCTCCAAATCCACCATATTGATGCAACAGCGTTAACAATCTAATAATGTCATATATGATAACATATCAGTTACACTGTCCATTTATTTTTTTTAGAAACATTGCTTCTAATTTGATACTTTGAGCACATTTAAATGCTTAAAATGAGTTTTAATTGTGGTGTAGTATTTTTACTTTTTTTTTTTTATATTATGTATTAAATAAAGGATCTCAGTTGTACTTTCACCACTGATCAAAAGAGAGTAAAAAAAGAAAGTGAAAATAAACTTGTTCATAGGGCTGGGTAATATGGAAAAAATCAAATATCATGATCATTTCGACCAAATAGCTCAATATCAATATTACTACAATATTGTAGGGATGACTATTGGTGCTTTCACAAAATATTTACACATGAGATTTTTGATAAATAATCATCAGTAATGGGTAAAGGCAAATAATAGAACAGTTAGAACAGTCTGGTAAGTTCAGAAAATTACATCAATTTACTGTAATGCAGCCTTTAAAACCAGAAAAAGACAACACTTAAGCCATATTACGATATTACTCACATCACGACATTGATATAATATCGATATAATGCCAAGCCCTAACTCGGAAGTGCGAATAAAACTTACAGGTAAGCCAGATGGGCCTTGAGGACCTGGGAAACCAGGAGGTCCCTGTGGAGAGATGATGAAAAGAACACTTTGAAACAGCCGAGACAAGACAAACTAACAGATAAAAACTAAAATCAATTTACACCTCTGGTTAAACAGGTTTGAACTTGTTCCTGGCAATTAAGTGGATATTGTACTAAGCACCGCAAGACTCCTCATGTCTTTCTGTACTGTAAATCAGTATTTAAAAGTTTGGTATGTTAGGCAACATTGTTCAACATTTCCATTGAGACCAGTAGAGGGCTCTGTGAACCCATGGAAAGTGGCAAAATTACAAACTCCTCTCAAGTCACTTGAAATCTAAAGCTTTGAGAGGCAAAAACCCAGTGGTGCTGTCCTACAATCTTAAAACATTGAATCTCTTTCCTCACAAAAGTGATGAAAAACTATTGTAAGGCAGTAACTACAATGAATTTTATAGCTTTCAAACTTTTATAGTTTTGGCAGATGACTGACTCTTCAGAGCAGTAAGTTGGAAGAAAGTTGGAAAAAAGATGTCAACTGAAGTACACGAAAAGTTTCTTGTTACTACTGTAACAGTCAAAAATCTACCTAACAGTAGATTAGGATTTCAGAGCAAGAGTCCACTGTTACAGCTCTCTACTCTAGCCTGGTTTATCTACTGTAAATAAGCTTTAAAGGAGTTAAGTTGAGCTGAAATTGTTGAAGAAAGGAAGATATTTCCTGTGAAACCTCACCATGTTTCCTGGTGGTCCAATGTGGCCTCTCTCTCCTGGTGTACCCTGTAGTACAAATAAAGAAAGAAAGGTGATCCTAAAGTCTGTAGCTGTCTAAATATACACTCTCATAACAGATACACAGTTTGTACACGAGGACACACAGACTTACTGCTTCTCCCTTTGTTCCTGGTGATCCATGAATTCCTGGAACTCCAGGTGTTCCTACGCAGGATCGGTCTACCTATAAAGCAAAGAAATAAGATTCTAGGAGATGTGCACACACTTCTCTGTGCTTATGCCTGTCTATCTATTAGGGATGTCAGCAGTTGACCATTAATTGGTTAACCACCGAGAATATTTTTGACCCATTACGCATGTCGGTCTATAGGTTATTTGCATACACACTCCGCTAACGGCTTGACAATTACGTCTTCACAACATCAGATATTCTTTTTGAATAGATAAACTACTGATGTTAAACTGACTCCTACACATAGTGTTGCATTATGGGTTGTTTGTAGCCTTAATGTTTCTAGGCTAGCGAGTGTCTTAAAGTCTGTTTATAGCAAGTGTGTTAGAGTCAGTCAGCACTAAAAGTGTTTGGTAAGTCCAGATTAACCAGGAGTTTCTGAAGGCTCGTGTAACATGGTTTTAGTCTGTTAAGTTATATAAGTTGCCTTATATTAGGGCCGGGTGGGTGGGTGGGTGGGGTGATGATCCGCGCTGGTCCGAGGGAGACCGATATGCTGCCAATCAACGTGTTAGATGATAAGGGATTGAAAGAGTTAGTTCAGTACCTCAAGTACGAGTACGTTATGCCATCGAGAGCTACTGTGACTAAACGCATTGAAAAGCATTTTGAGGAGAAGGATGAGCTAAAAGTCAAGCTAGCCAGGGCAGACAAGCTAGCCCTGACCAGCGACTGTTGGGCAGCTCTCACAAATGAAAGCTACATCACAACTTTTCTTGAAAATTAACTGTATTTACCTTAAGTAGTTACCTTTTTACCTTCTTAAAAATTAACCGTAGTTACCGGTTAATGGGTGTTCCTCTGTCCGAAGCAAAATTACCCGAAACTGACATCCCTACTATGTAAATATAAGTTTGTGTATATGTCCTTGGAATATGCCAATGATCTCAACTGACCACTGCTTGTGTCGCCTCTTCCCTCTGCAGTCTCTCGAAACACTGCAAGCATACAACAGAATAAGCTGTCAGAGTAATGCTTTACTGCTGGCACATTATATTAGACTGATAGCTACTCCCATCAAGCCATGTGAACTCAAATAAAATACAAAATGAGGGATTGTCATTTTGTATTAATCAAAGCAGAGCAACAAATACAGGGGTTGTACTATTAGTGGCGTTTCATATGATTCTGAAACTGGAGAATCATTTGGGGAAGCTGAAGATGTCACACCAGTCAACCCAGCGTCTCACCCTGTCACAGCCTTCCACGGGGGTTACACCAGGCTTGCCCTGGTCTCCTTTTTCTCCCTTGGCACCAACTGTGCCTGGCACCCCTGGCAACCCATGGGAACAACCCCCAACACAGGCCTCCTGCGTTGTAGAACACACACACATAGAAACAAGCATGCACAAGCGCACTGATCAACTGTTTTCATGCCAAAATAATGCCAAAACAAAAAAAAAAAAAAAACGTCAAAAATGCCATATCCCCAAAATTAATCTTTTTACTGCTGAACTTACATCATCATCTCCTCCATTGGAGTCTTGCTGCAGTCCGATAGGGTTCTACAAATTGGGCAAGGACACAGAACTTAAATCAATATTAATTTAAGTACTTTATAGCATTAAAGATAATAATTCAGAAAAACTCAAATGATCAGAATCAACTCCTTTTCTCCACATTGAACAAAATAAAAGTTTCCCAACGTTTTTCACAGAATACAGTTATATGGGTTGGAGTGAATTATGTTTTCTTTGACAACTTCACAAATGCACAATGACATCACACCTATGCTTTTTTGTAACTTATTGTGTAACAGTTTGTTGCTTTTGACTCAACTCGAAGAAGATACTACCAGGGTCCCAGTGCAGTAGAACATACTAATAACTCTAACCAGGTTTGAATAGTGCATTCACATGGGATAAGAGGCAAAATTAAATACATTGAAAGACATCAATAAGCACAATAAATTAGCTCAAATTTTTAAATGTGATGTTGATTGACACTATTGTTTCCCCACACAATGTACAGGTGTATTGATGATGAAATGGAGGAGCTACTCAGAGCTGGAAAAACTGAAAATGTATTCAGCGCATCTTGGAAAACAAAAAAGGTGTTAATTCTTTGGAATTACATTTCGTTTTCTCTTTAGAAAAATAATGAATTTGAAGTTGGCAATAGGTTTCAAAGTTGCAGTTTAACTGACACTTGTCTAGTATTTTCTGTAGAAGTTTAACTTAATTTACACATTGATACAGGGGTCTATACTTATTACACCCTCACAAAACATACAAACTCAAAACTATTAATTACACAGCAGTGCCAGAGAGCTTTGGTGTCAAATATTTAACTCATGTTAACAAAAGATTCTGAATTGATTTATGGCCCCCCAAAATCAATAGCTTTTATGAACACTACAGCATCAACAATCCACTGATTACACCACATGTTAATAGTTGATTGTTATAAGGTAGACAGTAACAAATATGAATTTGATAAATAAAACAAAAACAGATAAACGCTGGAAAGGCAACAAAACATCAGTGCTCATTTCTACTAATGGTCATGTAACTGTAACTCAGTTCTGTCAAGAGCTCCTGTCTGCATCAGAAAAATTCAAAGGGTAGAGTTTAAAATTCAGAGAGTAAAATGTTGCAACAAGGAAGAAGGACAGACACATAACTGGCTCTGCCCACACAAACTATACATACAGAAATGCGCAAACACACATACTTGATGTAAAAGTATACATGAAAAAACAGACACAAATGCCACAATGGAATAACACTGTCTATTTATAGTAAGTCCACAAGCCCACTTACATCACATTTACTGTGAAAGGTGATCTGCTCCCTGTCAAAGCAGGGGGACCTTTTTTACTGACAGAGTTTGTAAATGGCACCTGGCCTGGTTTCAAAGTCATTACAAACCCATGTGGCATTGTTCAAACCGCAGCCATTAGCTAGAAAGGCTATTTTATGCTGTATGCTAATGACCGTTATAAGGTCTGCAACAAGGCCTTGTGCATTAACAGACTTGCTCAAAAGAAGGTTCACTATAATTATGTGTCACTGTGCAGTATTCACTTCTGCTAAACAATAAAGGGATCTGCAAATTGCAAACTTTGTGATTTCTCTGAGGAACATGCTGTTATGTTTCAAGGGTGCTAACTTTTCTAATGTAGTCAAAGTCCTTATAAAAGAAAAGAGTATTTAGCAATAGGTCAAAGCTTACAACTCATATTTCAGTCAATTTAATTGCTCATCTGCATTTTAGTTTACAGATCATGGCTGTTTGTATGTGTAACACTCTCTTAAAGAACAGAAGTTTTTCTCAACATGTGATCCAAAACTGTCCTTCTTTTCCACAGAGGAATCAGGGAGGTCCTCCTCCATTAAACTTAATTATTCCTGTGTTGAAGGTGAAGCTCCCCTTGAGTGCTGGCTAAAGATCAGAATTGATGTTCCCTTAATGAAATTAAGCCATCAGCAGACTTGAAAGAAACAAAACTGACACCATATACACTAAGATTTCACAGATAACTTCACTACACTCTAACTCATTTCTCCACTTTGATGTTGTCCTTGCACTTGCTAAACTTGCTTTGTCAACAGGAAGTTGACAAAGCATACCTGCGGTACAATGGGCTAAAATTCTGAATAAGTACACTGTATAAACCTTATGTCCACTCCTGCAGTTATCCATGAATATATATAAACTAAACCAAACTTGCTCTCCCCTTGGTCGGACATCAGCAGCACCCTTTAACTGAACTAAAGCGGCCTTTGTGCTGAAATTGTATGATTTGATGGCGGTTATTCTCACATTACAGCACAATTTGGCGACATACTGTACATAAACCTTTTAAATCAGTCTACAATAAAATTACAATTTTAGAAAATTATACACACAACTATAAAGAATATTAATTAATTTATATAAATAATAATAATAAAATGGAACATTACTAAAAATCTATGGAGAACTACATAGAATTTTTGCCCTTAAATAAACATCATGCAAAGCATAATAAATTGTGAGTTTGAAATACTAACTTGTGCTCTTAAATCAAATAAAGCACACATGGAGGTGCACATGTTCTCACAGGACCTTCTATTTTAAAATAAATACCAGTTCCTGGTACATGCATGCTTAGGTGTGCTTTTGCATCATTTGTGCGAAAGCCCCAGATCTCGAATCAGTAGATAAAAACCGCCTCTCCTCCTTTTGTCTCTAATTTTACTTACGATGTATCCAGGCAAACCCGGTTTCCCCGGTATCCCGTCGTTTCCAGGGATACCCTGAAAGAAGGAACTGAGGTTGAACTGATTTGTTGCTAATCGAGGGCTAGCCACTCCCATCTCCACCAGTGGTCAAGGCAGAGTCAAAGGGTTAGGATCAAAATGATCAAACTTGTTCCCTCTCTTTTCCTATTATGAAACTTTGAAACTAAGATTTATAAAAATTAAAAATATTTTTTTAAAAAACCTGTGTTTTACTCAAAATCAGTTTGAATTTAATAATCTAATTATAAAATACAGTATTTGCATTTAGTACTACTTTAACTTCAGTGAATATTACAAGAGCACCCTTGTGGACATCCTGCATCACCACTTTTGATGTCCTTCTTACACCTTTGACTCTTGGAACACAGAGTAACACTTTATTTAAAGGTCTGCTTAAATCAAAAACCTTAGAGTCTCATCAATCAAACTAGAACTTAAAACTGAGAAGTGAGCAATGTGTTGTTTCTTTAACTTTTATATTTTGAAGAAGACCTTCAAATAACTGTTCATGTCTTAATGGACATTTTCCAAAGCTTGCTCAGTTGCTCCCCACATAGGTTAAAGCATGAAGCACCAGACGGGTTAGTGCATTTCACTTTGATCATCATCACTTGATCATGACTTTCTTAGCCTATTTTGATCCAAGCTATTGCACGCATTCAGTATTCAAAGTCGCTCCCTTTCCTACATGCATATTATGAACTTTTTCACCCATCAAGTTGCAAAGCATGTCAAAGCCTTACTGAAGTATTCAAACTGCCCAAGCTGAAAGCCCCCATCCTGAGTAGCTTTTCGTTCAATTCAGGTGAATAGAGCAGCTGCTGAATTGAACTTAAGAAAGACCCCTCTTCACCATCCTACTGCCCCTTTCTCTTACCTGTGGTCCTTGGATTCCATTTACTCCCCGAGGCCCAGGTGGACCAGGGGGGCCAGGAGGTCCTGGGGGCCCCTGCAACAAACAAAGACACAGCCATAGATGACATCACACATTCATAGTCAAATACAAATGAAGAGTACTGTTATTTTCTGAACAAATTTCACAAAGTAACAGCAGAGACAACGCTTTCAAACAAAGCCCAAGTTATCAAACAGGACTGCTGGCTGGCAGATCAAACCTGAGGCCCAGGCTCCCATGTGTTTATCGGAGTTCCTGGAGCTCCCTGGAAGGCAAGAGTAGTCACAATCAGAGAGGCACCGGTGCTTGCACAGACAGGATATACAGAAATTGCACCGTGTGTTAAATTGTATTGAATGTACGTTTTTTGTGTGTTTAAAAAAAATCAATGTGTATTAAGACTGCTGCTGTGAGGTAAAATTAAATTAATTGTATATCTTCATGTGTTTATTCCAGTGTGTGTGTGTGTGTGTGTGTGCGTTTTCTGCAACCATGTACTCACAGGTCCGCCTACCCCCATGTGCCCCGGTGTTATGCAGTTGCACTCTCCAGGTTCACCCTAAAATATACAGGAGAAAAAAAAAAGTTCCATAAAAAAGCTTAAGTGAAACTCTTTGCGTAGTTTTCAACACAGGCTGCAAAACTGAGTCCTCATTCAAGAATAAAACCACTCTAGTTATTGTAAGAAAGTCAGAGCAGTCAGTTTTGCTTAATCCTGAAGTCTTGTGCATCAAAAATCGCAGCAAGAGATGAAATACTACCAAGATTTTTTAAGATTCTTCATCACATGAAACTGTCGCTTAAAACTTTGTGTATTGCAAGGATACAATGAATGACGAAAAAAGGTGTAATTCACCAAATCCCTTTAACAGGAGGAGCCATCATGATATCTCTATTTACACATATGCACTCACTATTTTCCTTTAACATTCAAGCCAGGTTTTTACAGTACATATGACTCTCAGATCTCAGACCTTGTATAAACTAAATAAAAACCCTGACGACTCTATAAATGTTACCTCTCTTGCTCATTCTCTCTTAGTTTGCTTGACTTTTTTCTCTTTTTGTAAACTTTATTTTTCCAGTAAGCTCAGCCCTAATGAAGCCTCCTGTCCCACATCTTACGCCCCTTCCGACCCTTAAGCACTGCCTCCACCGCTTCTTCATCTCTCCCACCCTCTCAGTGACAGTCTGGACTGGTGGCTCT
Organism: Thunnus thynnus; assembly: GCF_963924715.1. NCBI lineage: Eukaryota > Metazoa > Chordata > Actinopteri > Scombriformes > Scombridae > Thunnus > Thunnus thynnus. The sequence goes on along the minus strand of NC_089531.1, from coordinate 21,768,067 downwards.
GATGAATACGGTAATTAATAGTCTCACACACGCTCTCTCTTAAGGCCCTGAAACTCCTCTTGTCTGCCAGCAACAGTACACTTGTCACCTCCTTTGCTACTCTATCTGTGCCCCACGGCTGGTGTGTGTGTGTGGATGCGAGCGCAAATGTGCGTGTCTGTGTGTGTGTTAAGGGAGTAGGGTGGTTGTTGAACCATCTCTTGCGATTACCATCTGTTCCACCCCCTTATATTCAAACCCCTCCAGATCCCTTCATCCAAACAAAACGGTAGACTTACCTTGTCCCCTTTAGCTCCATCAAGTCCCTGCAAGAGAAGGAGACAGTGCAAATGCGCGCACACACACACACACGCACACGCACACACACACACACGCACACACACACACACACACACACACACACACACACACACTTAGTTACTTTTGCTTTGTTGTTCCAGAAAAAAGCTCATGGGGCAGTGAGCTGAGCGCAGATCAGGGGACAGAGGATGAGATGGGAGCAGACATTGCCTCTGTTATGGATCGAGGCAGACATCCTTGGTTAAAAATGATGCCTAAATCAAGGACAATTCCTAAAGAAGCTCAAAGAAAATTGAAACTCTGAACAGACACTAACACAGAGGCAACAACTCAAGTTTGTGGCTTAAATTTCTCTTACATCTCTGCAAATTGCTGATGAATATGCATGAAAACATGCAAATACAACTACAAGCTTTAGACAATAGAGGAACAAGACAACTCACAGGTCTGCCGTCGGCTCCTGGCAATCCTTTAGAGCCAGGGGCTCCATCTTTGCCCTGTGGGTGAAAAAGAAAACAGAAAAGAATAGTGTTTGACAATATAAAGGTACATGCAGTGCATAAAAAGACATGACATTATGCCCATGTGCACTTGCAAAAAGATGCATTTATGTCCTACCGGGGGCCCTGTAATTCCAATGCCCATTGGCCCCTGTGGTCCTGGAAGTCCAACATCTCCTATTGTGCCCTGTGAACAGAAAACACCCACAGTGTAAGGCTCACAGTTTCATTATTTCAAACAGAATGGGATTCATTTGACTGCATATTGCAACAATAAGCTGGCTCCCATCACTCTATTTTATACTACCTTTTCCCCTGCAGGTCCAACAGGGCCAGGCAATCCTCTGGTTCCAGGAGGTCCCTGTACAAAGCACACATATTTGACCAAACTACAAATATATAGTGTAGAAAAGCAGGACTTTGGAAATATAACAGAGACTTACTACAGGTCCTGGAAGCCCTCTTGGTCCCTCTTCACCCTGTGACATAAATAGACAGAACAGACAGAAAAATGACGGAAAAAATGAAGGAGTGGCTTTCCTGTGTCAGTAAAGAATCACGTGAAGATTCCACAATGAATCAGAGGATTCAAGAGTAAATGTCCCTGGATCATTTTTCAATTGTTATTTACAACCTCATGATTGTATTATTATTAGATCTGAGATATCATAGCAGGATGTGGTGTTCATTAATGAGATCACAGCACGACTGTGTCTATCTAGAAGCTGTGTATAGTTTGTGTGTGACAGAGCTGCATCAGCTGTTGGCATAAAACCTATTTATTATGCCAGATACTGTTGTTTTTGGCTGGACTGCGACAGCGGGGGCCAGCCCTATAACCAGGATTGCCCGTGACTGACTGCCTGACTGACTGATGGTGGAGACACACAGACTGCAGCGAGGTCGCATCTGGACACACTGGACCACTAAACACTCAAGCTGATGGTGACGTGGTGGTTGATGTACTGGGTTGAGTGGTGCTTGGTTTTGGGTCGTCTATTTTCAACATGGCGGCCGAGTCACAAACTTTCTCATATCACAGCTAAACAGTACACTAAAATATGTCTCTGAAAAAATTTGAGGCAAGAAATGGGCAATTCAGTAACAGAATCTTGATTGATATTTGATCAGCACTGCTTAGTTTGACAGTTTGATTTGAGTTTTGTGGGCCAGGCGTATTGCACTGGACGGACTCATGTACATAAAGTTGAGGTTGAGTCATGATTATGCAAATTCAGATATGGTTATTGGTCCATCAACACACTGTACTGTATCCATCATGCACTGTATGGCTGAATCTTGTCCCAGATCCGTCAACTTGACATCTGGCAGTGGATCCAGTGTGTCTGTACCTTGAGTGAGTCGCTGAGTGATGAAGTTACACCATTGGTCAGCTGAATGCCACCACTTTGTGTATCCGTTTCAAACCTTGTGTACCTCGTTTCAAATTAAAGTTCCAGTGAAACGGACATTAGAGCGTCTTCAGCTTCTGTACTGTGACCTGTTTCCCAGTGAAACAGAATATTTGCGTGGTGTACAGTTACAAGAGGGATTTAAATCAAATCCTTTGTATTTGATTGGACCACTACAAAGTGGGTGGGGCTTAGCACGTTAAGTGTGATATGCAGCTGCAGAAAGAAACAGAGCTACAGAGGACTGTTGGCTCAGTAGGACAAAGGAGAGATGAATCAATTAAACCTCAACCACATTGTTTTGGAAAGTTTTTGCCCACTGATATCGACACATACATCTCTTACTCTTACTATCCATGTTAGCTACTACACCCCCACATGTCGGTCAAGTGCATTTTTATATGATGGGTGCGGTTAGCTAGTCGCCCAAAGTCACATTTGATTGGATGAATTTTTGTAAACGCCACTGAGTTCAAGATGAATCACTGAACATTTGAAACCGTTTTACAGGAAAGGAAATACAAGGATTTTAAAGTAAAAATACTCAAAAATGTACATATAACTGGCATATCATAAGAGGTAACTGAACAATTAACACAGGAAGACAGGATTAAAAGTGGGAAAATGTATTTTTCATTTCACTGGGTCTTTAAAAGTCCTCTAGCATTTCATACACAGTCCAGCCATTTACTAGGTTTTGAAGGGTTTGACCTAGTCTTGTTTCAAGACACATCAGCCTTACTTGTGGTCCTGGAAGGCCAACTCCTGCAACTCCAGATTCTCCCTGTAGGGGGTACAGGACAATACAGATTAGAATATGTCAGTGATGCATGAATGGACACAATCCCATGTATTTATAAACATCATGATACACCGACATAAATGGATATTCATACCTTGCCTCCTTTGGGACCAGGAGGTCCCTGCACACCTGGTAAGCCTGGTTTTCCCTGAAAAGAAAACATCAACAGCAAATTATTACAGTACAGAGAGCTGGATGCAAATAAATAAATACATAAACAAGCAAATTCACTCACATTCTTTCCAGGCTTCCCTTCTCCTGAGGGACCAGGGTCTCCTCTCTCTCCTTTGGGTCCTGGCACAGCTACACCATCACCCACTGCAGTGCCCAGAGATGGACAGCTGGTACAAGCATCACCCTGGCAAAACACAACAAATCAAAACCTTCATCCAGGAACCTTGAGAAATAAACAAACTTCAGTTAAAAAATGATAGCACCTAATCTGTGTGTATTTGTAAACACCAGAAACCACTGGAAACCATCATTGGTCCAAAGGTGTGACCACTGGTATCAAAGATATTCCCTGCAATTTTATATCTCATGGATGGAGAGACAAAAGCCAGATCCATACTAACTCAAAAAGACCTAACTACTGTACATCTCTGTAATATATGGAAAAGAATCAGACTGATTTGATCTTAATCACAGGCCAAAATTTCAGGAACTTTGTACCTTCTCTCCCTTCAAGCCCATCACTCCATCCCGTCCAGGCTCTCCAGGCAGTCCTGGTTCTCCACGAGCTCCATCCACTCCCTTGTCCCCTTGCTCTCCTTGGTCACCCTGGTAACATTAAAATATGATGATAAAAGGCCCAAACAATCATCTCCGTAGTTCTTACAATGCTTACATTAAAAGGTACCCTGTGGAGTTTTTGACCACTATCAGCACAATGGAGCAATGTTTTTACAAGTGGGTCCCTGTTTTGTTTCACAATGTGATACACATTCCTGTTGTTGGTTTCATGCTAATCCACTGACTAACAGTTGGTGGCAATAATGCACCAAGAAATGTAGCAATGTGAAGGAGAAGACTAATAGCAAGCAAACATGGATGTTAACGACGCATGATTTAAATTTTTTTAAGAATTGGCTTGTGTTTTTTATGAGGAAGGAAATGCACTCAACATGTTTCTTAGACCTTAAGCATACATACAATGCATTTGTTGCAAAACACTGAATGTAAACATAATTTTTGTTTGAAGAAAACTCTACAGGGTACCTTTAATTTCCCTTTGTAATCTGTTCTGTAGCTGCATTGCTGATATCAAACTAAAGCATTTCTTTGAAGTAGAGCGCTACCAATACATCAGACAGGTCAATATTAATGGCGGATATGATCTTTTGTGTTTATGACTTATTGAACTCTGAAATATTGCTAACGGCATCAGCCAAAAACATCCACTATCGGTCAGCCTCTACTTTGAAGTCCAGGAAAAGTTATTGTAGGAGTCCTTTCAGGTAATTTAAGTCAGCCTGGCTTAGTTGATGGCAGATTTATTTCCCAGTTTTTCGGGTAAAGTGATGGGAATGCTCGGTGACCTGAATTAAACTGAGTGCCTGGGCTCCCTTGAAATATTTTTTAATATTGTAGGATGATTTTCCTGGAGACATTCTTGGTCCCAGCAGATGTTGTGTTGGTATTAGTATTAGTATTAGTTAAGGTATTCTGTCTCCAAAGGCAATTGGTGATTCCAAATGCCACACTGGGACTGTACAGAATGCCCATGAGACATCAATAAATTGGTTTTAATCTCTATTTCTCAGCTGATACCAAGGCTTCTTATTGTGTTGTGAATTTGTTGCTGCTACATTCTGTATTTGATAACACATACACACAACAGCCATAAGTGAAAATCTATTAGAAACTTTAAGAGGAATCTTACCTTTTCTCCTGTAGCACCAGGCAGACCCAGCAGGCCCTGTGTAAGCAAATAGTATGGTGATGTACAAACGCAAGCAGATAGATGAATGCAGGTGCACACACACACACACATACACATATACAACGCTCATGTGCAGTCATCTGCAAGTACTGTGCAAGTCCCCTTCCATTCAGATAAAATAACTGTTGACATTTGACATAAAGCTAACCACAGAGGCACACAGCATGTAATTGGGAGGTGTGACAGAAGCCAACAGAGATTTATTACACTTAGTAAATATTCTGCGGTAAGACGAGAATCCCTGCATATCCTACTTGTACAATAAGCATTGGGTTGATTCACCAAAAACTTTTCACTCATCCAGATGCTGAATAATCAGTTTCAATGTTGAAACAAAATAGGATAACAAGAAGCTACTTTGTATAATTTGATGTCTACTAATAATTCTGATGACAACATATACTTATGACAGTGGTGGTGTATGCAGTGTAGATTTCTGTTTAACTAAACTGTTGAAGTATGCTATGAAACAATGCTATCTTTATTTGCCCCCTAAAAGGGCTTGGTTGTAAGTTGTAGGAGTATTACATTTTCAAGTAACAAGTTATATTGTTATATAATTGTTATATTGTCTCTAGTTTTATAGAGTAAACACACAGCAATGACTATAATAAACAATAAAATGCAATTAAAGCACAATAATGTCATATGTAATAATATAGAGCACAATAAAACAAATGGTGGCAATATATACAAAATACAATTTAAACCATTCATTAAGGTCAGACAGGAAGTCAATAGTTTAATAAACTCCAATATAAAGTCAGTCATCGGTGCAAAATAGGAAATACGGACATAAGAACTGAAATCATTTTAAGCAGCAGGGATTAAGGAGTCTTTTGCTCCTGAGCATAGGTACTCAGAGGGCATCATACTGCCCTCTAAAGGGGGGACCAAGAAAGTGTTGAGAGGCACTGACCTTTCCTCACCTGACAGTAATTTTTGTAGCTCTTTTGAATAAACTCAATTTCCTTCCAGCACCACAAGGTTATAATGCAAAAAAATAAAATTAATTAAACAAATCAAATATATATATCAAGTTACTGATTCTAAAAAGCTGTCTGTGTGTGTTTGTAGATATTTAATTTGATTTTGTTTCTAGATATTTCTGTGATGGCTAGCATCGTATGAACTGCACCTGTTTGCCATCGGCCCCAAGCCCTGGAGGTCCGGGGGGCCCTGGAGGGCCTGGTTCGCCTCTTATTCCCTCAGACATTTTGATGATGGGAGGACCGCTGCCAACCTCAGATGGCTGGCAAACACCACACTCGCCCTAGGGAAGGGCAAAGAGTCAGGAAGGTTTGTTTGCATGACAATCAAGCTAGAGGACACAAAGAATGAATATATACAGTAGGTCTACTCATACCTTCTCACCCTTAAGGCCAGGAACACTAAGACCAGGTAGTCCTTGCTCTCCCTGTCAAAACATGAATATAATATTAAAGCAACATGGGTTGAGATAGTGTCAAGGGGTATAATCAAAAGGTATAATCACACATATTGTTTCTGAGCAATGTCACATGCACATGTAGAAATAAAGTAGAATAACTGCAAGCTTATGATCAACATCAGTTCATTTTGCCCCGAACTGCACAAACTGCAAAAGTAAGTACATGGAAAATATACAATATCCCAAGAAGGAGACCTCTCTTTCAGCTCAGACTGCATCTAACGACCTGGTCAGAGCCCTCAATTTTTTAAAGATGGTGGATGGTTTTGCACAGACATTTGTGAAAACACCTGTTTTCAGATAAGATGGCTCAAACTGTTACTGTGTGATTATGGCTAATGGCTCTATCACGGTGTTGAGTGTTTATGCTAAAAACCTTTCAGAGAAAAAAAAAAATCAATAACTTGTGTGAAAAGTTTCTTTTCATGATCCTGAGTGACTGATTAACTGTACTTATTAAATCCTATGAATGAGAATTTTCAATATTGTAACAGGTCTGGCATAAAGGTGCATAGTGTCAAGTTGTGCAGGAAAACAGAAGTAATTTCATACACATATGCTTATGTCACATTTTGAAAATGCAAGGATGAGTGCTGATTGCAATATCAACTTTTAACTCCAAACTGTTTGTAAACTTTTATTGGTTTCCAGCAAGTGGGTTTATTTCTACATACATTTAAATGTATTATTTGTTAGCTTCCATGAAAATTTTAATTTTTACTTTGCTGTACACACATCATCCATCGTTTTTAAAATGGGTAATCTGTCTATAATTACATGTTGTACATGATTTCTTTTTTTAAAAACTTTTTTAAAACTTTCTTTTAAAAAGTTTTATTGTTTTTCATTTAGTAACCACAGAAAAAGCATAAGTCTTGCCAGTGAGGTACACAACATATTGATACAACTCACAATATCTCAGCCTTCATACAAAGGTTTTAGTAGTATCATTGTGATGGGTTTTATAAGCCATCCATTTGTCGCATTTCTTTATACATAATTTCTGAGTGCACCAATACATTCTTGACAGAACATAACAACCTTGACTATAAAAAAAAACAACACTAGACCTTTCTTACTCTGAAAGCATTGAAGAACAAAGTCAAAATCCAGACAGATATTTAGAATGTATCCAACCTCCTGCTTCACAGTTATTGCACTCTGTTCTCTTACCTTCAAACCTTTCTGTCCATCCTTGCCACTGGATCCCCTTGGTCCAGGTTTTCCCTGTTATATGGACAGATTTCATTTCATGACTTAACTGAATCAAGATGTGAAGCGAGACACTCTGTTTCAATGAACTAAATCTGAACTTACCGGCTTACCATCAGCTCCTTTGCTCCCCGCACTACCCTGCAGACAAGCAAGAAATAAAAAAATTACTATCTGAATTTCACAAATTGATAAAAATGGATGGCTCTTTTAAATTGGTAATTCACATTTCATAGTAAGGTGCGCCCTACAGGCAACCATGTCAAATACATTTGGTTTTTCACTGCCTAAGCTTTTCACTAATAAGTTCCCCACTGAATAAAATCCCTATGGCAGACAGTTTTGGACCCTAAAATCAGTCCACCGCGGTGATTAACTTCCTCATGAAGTCTATTAAGAACCCCATTCAACAACTTACTGAGTGAGTTCCCCTTATGTAAGCCTTTAATGCGGTCTGCTATTGAGGTCACCTACTCTCAGTCCGATTCTTTTTATGTTACTTACCATTTCTCCTTTAAGGCCAGGTGATCCTTCTTTTCCCGGCTTCCCCTGTGGTGCAGAAAAAGTGAATGATACATAATTTTAATGAATGTGCTTATCACTGCTCACAAAGAAATAGACATATATTCAAACAAAACCAATTACCTAATCAGTTGTCTTTTACCATGGGTGTTATATCTCATTGTTTCCTTTTTAGTAAAGTCCTCCAACACTAACAAGATAAGACTGTTTGTTATTGTTTTCACCTTGGTTGTGTTTATGACTATATCAAAATGCACTAGAATCACATTAATCCTTACTAAAACAGCAAGAGCGCGCATAGACCTACTTGTTCTCCTTTCTGTCCGATTCCAGGCTCTCCTTTCTGGCCCTCCTGCTGCAGGGTTTGGGTCATGAAACCTGGGACCATGTTCGCGGGCAACTCTCCGAGAGTGGGGCACACAGAACAAGGCTCACCCTGAATCACATGGACAAATCAGATGTGGGTCAATGTTGTCTGCAAATAATGATCCACATTAGGACATATTTAAATAAGATGTCAATCAATAAAAAACATACTGAATTGACATTGTAAGAAGTGCAAAAAGTTAACTAATTAGACTACTCTATCTGACTGACAGCTAAATAAAGTAACCCGAACAAGTGACAACAAGAAAGAAACAAGAAAGAGATTTAACCTCAAGCTTAATAAAGACAACAAGCTGACCTTTTCACCTTTGGCACCTTCTGATCCTTGTTCTCCCTGCCAAAACATAGAAAAACACAGACATCAAAGAAAGCAAATTAGTCCCAGCTCACCCTGATGACCATGTTGGTTTTGAGATGTCGTATCTAGACAAGGTGTTGTAAGCATACAGGTCATTGTAATTAGGCAGATGTTGTGGTGTGTGTGTGTGTGTGTGGCAGTCATGCACATATGGGTATAGATCTAGCAAGGTGGCCATGTGTAGGTGTGCTGAATATGTGTGTGTGTGCGCGCTTTGGTCAGTGGAGTTAAGTTCAGCTAGTTTGCCTGCATCGCTTTAGGAGAGAGCATTCTGCAGTGCTGAAGTTAGCATAACTGAATGAGTAAGAATGCCGATGAGTGTGTATAGGTCACGTTTGCACAGAATATGAATGAACCATAAGCTGTAAATGAATGAGGGGGGAATCTATACCTTCTGTCCCGCCTTGCCATCTGTACCTTGAGGCCCCTGGTACATATATAGAGAGAGAGAAAAGAGGAGAGAAAAGAAGGAATGAGCCAGAAGTTAGAGTGTTGTTAGCTCAACTTTGTTAGAGTGAGGTCATATCTCACTCTCCCTCTCCTTTGCTCTACCTTCTTCTCCTTCTGCCCTAACCAGGTATGACAGATGGATGCTGGTGCTATTGGAAATCGTTGCACAGAGAATCTCATAAGGCTCTAGATTTATACCCCACCCCCCACAAATCATTCCTTATTTCACCTGCCGGGGTAAGTGGGAAGATACAGGCTCAACAGAAAGAGAGAGAGAGAGACATGTTAAGATTACATTAACAAAATGACCTTAGCCTTGAAGAGTAAACATTTAACAGCATACCGCGCTTTCTTTCCTTGCTGCAACACAGAGAGTTACAAGGGCAAGTACAACCCCGAAGTAGAAATAAACTACATACCTTTTGTCAGAATGATAAGAAAAATAAAATATATCCACTATCAAACAGGAATTCAAGGTTCAATTGCCAGCTACAGCTCAGATCACGTCTACTACTCCCTAAAAAGACATGTAGCAAGATCGTAAAAATGTTAAACTGAACATTCAGGGCAGTTAAGAATACATTACAGTTTGACATTATGGTACAACTGTCTGTTGTGCTTACAGGCAGTCCTGTATCTCCTATTCCAGGTAATCCAGGCTCTCCTTTAGGGCCAGGCTTTCCTTGCAGAGCCACTGTGTTGCCCATGTCTGCAGGCAGCACGGGACACACTTCGCATGGGTCACCCTGAAGATTGAATAAACATGCAATATGTGGATGAGAAAGCACACAGACATGCAGATAAAGAGATTAAAGACAATGTTTACAGGGTATTATACCTTCTCTCCTTTAGATCCTGCTGGTCCTCTTGGTCCCTATGAAAACAGCAGAATCCCAGTCAAACACTGATGTATCAGCTCACAGTCAGAATACAGTATATTGGAAGCTCATGCATACATTACTGAATACCAATCAATATTTAAAAGAGTCTCTCACTGGATCTCCAGACAATCCATCTTCTCCCTGAGGTCCTGTATCGCCCTGTTAACACACAGACCATTGCATGTGTCATATACAAACACAGCTACCCTGAAAGCCATCCTAAAAAAAAAGCCTGTTGGATTTTAACTCATGCGTTATGTCATTCTGGGTTTTGTAAGTCTAAGTGTTGGTAAGAATTTCTCTAAGCTTGTTTCCATCACTAGGGACAATATTTTTTTTTTTTTTAATGGTCATAAGTCATTTGCCAAAGGGTTAACGTACCTGGTCTCCTTTTGCACCACCCGGTTCACCAGGAGGTCCCTGACAAGAAAAGAAAAAGACTCTTTTTTTAAAATGCTTTTAGGCTGTGAAAGCCAATAAAAGCTGCACCAAAAGAAGGAGCCCTGCCAAGTCCTGCCCTGCACTTCTGAAGCATTTTGTCTAATAAAACTACTTTTTGGTCAAGCTGAGACCATCTAAGAGGAGAGAAATGTGAGGATATTAATTTAATCAGTGAAATGACAAAAAAAAGTGCATATAGGCTTTTTTCTTCCTTCAGAGTTCTTTAAAAAACACACTCACCGCAGGGCCTGGCAGTCCAATTCCTGGTGGGCCTGGCAGTCCAGGCTTCCCTGGCTCTCCAGCCAACCCCTCAGGACCCACCAAACCTGGGGTACCCTAGGAAAAAAGTTCAACACAACTTTGTTCAGTCCAAACTGAACTGAATGTAAGTGACAGACAGGTTGATGCTAAAAAATTCCCAGACTTAATGCAGACAGACCTTCTGTCCTTTGGGGCCGACTACACAGATGGACCCTGCTCGACCCTGGCAAATGGTGACAGACAAAGAGGGAAGTGACGACATCATTACAGGTCAGTGACATCATCAGTGTCAGCCCAGAATAATTGAGCAAGCTCTGTACACATCTATCTCCAAAATGTCTTCTTAAATAGTGAAAGAGACTTGTTGATTTCCCTCATTTGTTTCACATATCGCAATTGGAAATAGCAAGAAGGGGAATTGTAGAGTCTGTAAGATGTATTATCTTCAGTGGTGCATATGCAATATTTTCTGCCTGCCTGATTCAAGTCACATCAACAAGCACATTCATATTCACAATGTCAGATGGATGGGAGGCTTAAGAAAATCTATCCTCCACCAAATCCATCTGTCCACGACAAGCACTTAGCCTGGTGAACAGCTAAATGTGAGAGCGTCTGATGCTGAAAACCAGGGGAATATCTCGGAGCACACACACGTTGTAATTTGTTCTTCAAAACTTTTCATGCGTTTACAGGATCACTGCGCTGAACAGGGAAGATTAAAAGGTTTAAGTCTTCCTGAATAGGAGTCTGCCTGTGTGAGAGACGAACAGCACAGTCAATGAGGCAGCATTGATTGTGCAAGCTTTGTTGCTCTAGCCTAATCTAACAGGCATTAACAAGCCGACTTAACGCCATGGGAGAGAGGAGGGGAGAGCAGATATCAATGGGAGTCTGAGCTTAAAGAGTAATACCATATAAGTTTACTGAATATCCGCTCTTAGCCTGATAAAAGTGACGGTGTAAGTGGATGGTGTCTGAGGACATGAGGGCATTGTGAGTGCATGCTCACTTATAAATATACTATACATTCCAAGCTAACTGTTTGACCATTCATGGATACTTTTATTGATTCTAGTTTCACCAACTCTGTCAGACAAAGCAAAAGAGAGCAAAAGACTAAAAAAAGTAGAAAATAAAAAACACTTACGTCCCTCCCAGGATTGCCAATGAGACCCTGTGGACCAAGCTCTCCTTTCTGACCCTTTTCTCCCTAGACGGAGCCGGTGCAAAAAGGTGAGAAGCACACAGAGAGAGAGATGAGAGGAAAAATAAGGGGTTAGAAATTAATTAGATGATCATTAGAAGGTCATATCTTCATTATCCATCACCAAAAGTTTCGTAAACCTTTCACCTTGTACCCAACTGCTTCGCCCCAGTTGGCAGGCTGCGCCTGTGGAGAGAAGGAATGGAGACAAGGCCCAGATCAATGACCTGGCTCTAAAGAGACATCACACACACACTACTGGAGCATAGCAAACAACACAGTAACCAGTCAGCAACCCGTATGGACGACCAGCAGGAACCATATGCTCTACTCACACACACATACTCACACACACAACCAGAAAAACGCAGGCATGCATTCATATTATGCAGTCATGTCAAACAAATCCAAGAAACTAAGGTATATACAGTTCATCAATTCATCAAAATTATACTTATGGCTTAAACATACACAGAAACATTTACATGCATATTCACAGTCACAGAGACTTGCACATACACACAATGACTCACTCACAAGTAAATAAACACACGAAAGCACACACTCATTCCAAGAGCATAATTAATAACGGGCCTGGATGCAAAAAAATGAGGTTTTGAATAAAGATCAAACAAAATAGCCGACAGGTTAGAGGGGTTGAGATGCAGTGGGATGTGGTTCTATAACCTGTAACAGAAGATTGGCACTCACCGGCTCTCCTTTCTCTCCCTTCTGGCCCTTGGATCCCTCTGCGCACTGAGGTTAGAGACACTTGGTTGGCATGTATTATCACAGACCACTCTTGGCTAGATTTCAGACTCATAGTACTGTGCTGCATGCCAAATAACGAGACAATGCTTTTCTGCAAAATGAGGCTCAGAGAGTGAGACGCAATGGAAAAGTTACTTACTGGACCTGAATGGGAGCCAGAACAGTCATCACCCTGAGATGGAGAGAGGCAGAAAAGAGAAATGATTGTGGGTTGTGTATTAGAATCAGTGAGCACTGAAGAATGAACATCAGCTAGGCGGCGGATTGGTTCATAGCGAGCATCATAATAGGCTATAACAGCATCAAAGTGTGTGTGTGCATGCGTGTGTATGCGGAAAAGGTTAAGTAACACCGTTCAACGCTAGGCATGTCTAGGCACATGTGATGACATCACACATTCCGCTGATATTAGTCTTGCTACACACACACACACATACATAGACATACACAGATATGTGTGTCCGAATGTCTTTCTCACTCACCCGGTCGCCTTTTTCCCCTTTTAACCCAGGCGCTTCACCGAGATTTACTATCTGCAACACACACGCACACACACACACAGTTACACACTCCACTATGTTAAATTTGGCCTGACGTGATCTAATGAAAAGAAGTGGGAGTAAAGATCAGTGATCCTTACATTTTCTTCCCTATTGAGGAGTAAACAACCAGCACACTACAGACAGACAGAGAGAGAATGATTATCATACTGTATATAAAAATCACTAAACCATGCGTATGTCTGTGGAAAACGGGGCTCATGAAGGAAGTAAACGTGCTGTCTTTCTTCACTTGTAAGTCTCTTTGGATAAAAGCATCCGCCAAATGACAAAATGTATATGAAAATGCAAATGTTGTAGTTTCTGTTATCACCAGATGATGGCACTGTTACACAAAACTAAACTGAACCACTGTGCTGCTACAGTATACTGTTGAAAGGATGAGAGGTGGGCAAGTGGGCACACACACATGCACACATACATGCACGCACAAACACATGTCCCATGGGAGACGGAGATCAATAGGAATGTCTGATTCCCACAGCACTGGAGAGAGCAGACCAGCTGCTCTTCACAGAAGTGCACACACATACACACATATACACACACACATACCAAATATGGATAAGCATTATAAATAACTGAAGCTTTTTTAGTGGAAGCAAGTAATTAAAGAGTCCCCCCACCCGGTGTTTGTGGGAGCATTGCTTTCACACACCAGGAAGCTTGCATATATTGAAGCTGGGACTATGAGCTTGCTGAGCAGACGAAAGGGGGCTAGTAGTAGCACAGGAACAATGTGTAATTTTCCCTCTTCCTTTTTTTCCTCCCCTGCTTCTTACGAGCTACAAATCTATCAATGGCTGGCTCAACCAGCTGCAGTGACGAGTCACTCTTTCCGAGCTCTTGTCTGAAACTGTGGGCTTAGTCAAGTCCTCACATAGTTCCACTTAAAACCTCAGCAGCTTTGCCTTTGTTGTTTACACAGTGAGTACAACCCTCAAATGTGAAATGGAAGAGTAAGATTGCTGCAAAAGAGCAGTATACATTCTTTGAAAAATCTTTGTAATTAAGCTTACCCGCTGTCATAACTACTCTTAATTAATCAAACTTAAATCAGTTTGACAAAACACTATATTTACTGTAGAATAAGTTGGTATTTTCATATGCTTCATTTGTGTTGTTTGTATATACTGTATGTTAGGTTTGATATTTACTCTGTACTTTCTTTTTCACAGCAAACATCCAATTGTGCATTTTCAACTTGTGGCTCACTTTATGTATAGTAAATTTATATATTACATAAGCTTGCCTGCTGGCAGTTCAAAAGATTTGGAGGTTGCTAATGGCTTTTAGCATTAGCAACTTAAAGCTGCATTACTTAATTTTTTTGGCCATTTGGCAATAGCATAATAAGCTGTAAATATAATACTAACATATTATTATATTAGCAAAAAATTGCCTTTTTAAACATTCATCAGACACACAGCAAAGTTAGCATTCATTCAGAGTTGAGTTTCAGGTGACCCAACAAGGTCAATATTCACCCTCCTTTTAGCTCTGTGTTGGTCTCTGACACAGAGCTCTATAATTCTATTATTAGCATCCTGAATCAAAATTTCAAGTTTGGCATAAGAATCCTATTTAACATCCAAATAAATAGGATCACTTTTTGATATCCAAATTCCCAATACACAGGCTCTCATTCTATATTATGTATGCCAACATCTATGCTTATTCATTAGCTTAAACATTTCAAACTCAAAAGACAGGCTGAATCATTGGTGCCAACATCCTGTCAGAGAGGCTTGCTTTTTGATATTAAACATCCCACTGCGCTCATTTTTTGGCATTGTCTCTCTAGTGTCAGGTCTTGACAGAACAAGACCCAACACACATTAATGAAAATCTACTATCAGTATAAACATAAATTAGTAATTGCCTGGGTTGCAATTTTCAAAATGAGTATGTAGAATCTATTGTATTCAGGGTTTATGTGTAAGTGCCACTTTGTCTAATACATGATCAAATGGCAAAGAAAGGAAGAAGATTCTAGGACTTTATTTCTGTAATAGCCTCTTGTGTTAATAGATTCCTGCTGATTGGCAGAGCAAAGCCTTTTGACTCACATAACCAAGAAGTCACTGTAGCAGGAACACACTATAGAGGAACAGCTGAAGCAGCTTGACATGATCACTGAGGAAAATTGGTTTCTGGCTGAGCTTTAGGATTGTGCAGAATAAGCCAAATCTACCCTGTACTCGGATCATTTATTACCATAATCACATTAATACATAGGCCTGCTTGGCATATTTGTCTGATAGATGTTGTACTGCATAATATCAGGTTATATTATCGACAGACTCCTATGGGTACTGTGCTTATTTTTACCCTGCAAAACTGTCGCTTGTGTAATTTGACCAAATTAAATTCGTGGCACAGAAGAAAAGTCACTTTTGTTTCTTTGCAAGTGGGTGCCCCAAGTGGCAGGGCAAGCTGTGTGCTCCAATCCAGGTAATAACCTACATTGAGGAAGTCAGGGGAGGCGTCCAGCTGCATTAGTAAGCACACACAGGAGCGACATAATGAAGCGTCTAGAGTTTTGTATTCTATTTGTGAACAGAACATGCCTATTGTAGGTGAATGACAAAATTAATAGGCAGCAGCAACTCCCGACTGAGACTCAGCGCATAATGAGGTGTAAATCAGTCCTCAGTCAGTCAGCAAGCTGGGCAAGGGAGGGAGGGAGGAGGAAATAGAGATAAACTATTTCTTCTTCTAATCCCATGCACCACACACATATGAACATATGGCCTGCATATTGTCTTCCTGTCTGAATTTCAGCAATAGATATAAGTTGGGAGTCTACACATCCATATACCCTCTTATCCTGGATCCTATTTCAGGATGTACAGGGTAAAAAGAAGGGTACATATTGGAATTTTGAGTCTCCAATTCACCTAAACAGCATGTCTTTGTTCTGTGGGAGGAAACCGGAGAACCTGGAGGAAACCCACGCAGACAAATGAAGAGCATATGAAATACACAAAGCCACGGTCTGAGCCACTGAGCACTCCAGAAAGTCCAACCAAATCAATAACCAAACCAACCAACCAAATGGTTGCGCTATATGTGTGGGTGCGAATTGTGAGGCTTACTTTCTTTGCCAGATCCTTGGAAGCAAAAATTTCCTGTTGGTGGAGAAAAAGAAGGAAAGAAATAAAGAAACTGTCAGGCCTGCTTCTTCTTTTACATCATATCTGTCAGTGACCTCAATATTGCTACCATTTTTGGCTTCACAATCGGTTTGTCTATGTTTAGACAGTAACGCTGACAGTTTCATGGCCGAGATTGGCCCAGCTTATATTCAGACAAGCTGAATCCAATAGCTTTGAAGGCCATTCTCAGAAACATTACTTAGTCTGCTTGTCACTACTTTGGCAACACCATATCATCTTGCTTACTTCTTACTTCTTGCTCAAATTGTATCAACAAATGCATCTACATTTTTAACAATCTCCTCAAACCTTTGATCATATGCTTCATATTCCCAGTCACTGGCAAGTTCTGCGGCAGTTCATAGTAATAGTCAAACTAAATCTCTCAAAGATGCTCCCAGGAATGGCAGGGATTGCATTTGAAAGTTTCCATAATATCAACGTCATATGACATCTTTGGCATAGGCAAGCTGTTGTTTCCTGTTGCATGTGCAGTGCATCCTTTTAAACCTTGTTGGCATTACAATTCATTGCATCAGATACGCAAACAAAGAAAGGAGAAATAAGGGCCATCTACACAGGCCATTTAACAGTTATTCTTTATTCTGAGTGAAAAAATGAGATGAAAGGGACGGAGGAGAGAGAGGAAGAGAAGTACTGTATACCTCATGAGCCCTGAGGCAAATAAAGAGATGGACTGTGGTTTGTTACAAATCAGACAAAAACAACAAGAAAGACAGGACAGACAGAAAAGTTGAAAAGAAAAAAATCTGTTCAAGGAAGAGAGTTGGAAGAAGAGAAATACAGGGTTTCAGCAAAGGGAAGAGAGGAGGACATTTTACAGTTGATTTTGGACTTCAACATAAAAAGTCAAGTAGAAACACACTGAGACTGGGGAAACAAGACACACATAAGCCTTTGGGTCTTCTGAGGACTCGATGACCTTTCAGCTGGGAGCTGGGTTGAAAAGAGTGCAAGAAAGAGAGTAAGAAAAAAGAGGTTTACAGTGTGGGAAGATAAGAAACAGTGTGGGTGAGATTTGTCATACCTCAGGAAAGCAGTAACTGCTGTGACCCAAGCACAAACAGAGCAATCTTATAAACACCTTTGCACCAAGCCTAATACAATTCATTACAAACTCATGCTGTGCAGTCAAACCTTGTTCAAACCAATAGACGTTTATATTAAATTGTAGTGGGGATCCAAAAGTTTCCAAAAATACCAAATAGGTCAGACTGAATTTTGGAAATGTGAGTGAGGTTTAGAGGTACTGGTAGGTGGATTTTGTTTCCATTGGGAAGATCCAGCCTAGCTGTTTCCAGTCTTTGTGTTATGCTAAACTAAACTAATCTAAGGCTGACAGTAGTTTCATATTTACCATACAGACATGAGAGTGGTATTGATCTTCCAATCTAACTCTCAGCAAGAGAGCCAATAAGCATATTTCCCAAAATGCTGACCTATTGCTTTAGAACCACTAAAGAGAAAACAGGGATATACATTTCCAGAAATGGAAGTTCCCCGGTAGTTGACCCCAGTTGTGCTAACCCCACAGGAACAATGTACAGCACAAAACACATGATATTCCATGTATGCTGAGTTAAATATGTTGTCACTCAGTGAGGCTTAGTTCAATGGAACCAGTGCTATGACTCAGTAACATCTGGTGCACACACTGGAATCTTGGATTTCATTGTTCATTTACTGTGTACAAAGCTAACTTGCGTATAAAAATAGAAACTCCTCAAATTTAGTGGGCACCTGTATGTGCATGTGTGTACATGTTTGTGAAATGACAATAAACAAGACAGGAGGCAGGAATTACTAGAAAATAGAAAACAGAACAGAAATGTGTCTGGGCTGTAAGTTAAGCATTTGTAGCTCAGTAACGTAAAATGGTAAAATTAACCCTGGAGCATTTTACTATATCAGACTAAACATCATGATACCATATTCAGTCTGCAACAACTGATAGTAGAGGAGAAGGACAGAGTGTGACAGGTGAGAGTGAGAAAGAAACAGAGATGGCTTGCCTTGAGTTATTGTAACTGTGTCTGGCTAGAACCATCTGTGGGATTGATTACTGTGTCCTGAAGTCTGCCAGAGCTCTAAGTTAACACAAGCATTCCACAAGACAAACATCAGGTCCTAATGAATAGATAATTGGATATAGATCCCATTAAAATGAATGATGAAACAAGTGGGTGTGGAAACAAAAGTAAATTGCCTTTACGTTATACTGGAAGAACTTCATGTATCAGGCAGCATTGAAGCAACCATAAAAAACACCATGGAAATTTATGGAAAAAAACTTCTCCCATGTGTTGCATAAGGCTCTATTTGTCATGCGCTCGACACAGCCCATGGATACTTTGAACGATTGCTACCAGCAGACTTAACTGAAGTCATATAAAACTCAGAAGTGCTAAAGACTCCAGCAGAGTAGAAAACATGTTTTCCACAGCAGAGTTTCAAGGGAGAATAACTACGCCATTTGGTGTAAGTCCTACAGTCCAGTGTTTGCTTGCCAGCAGGAGCATCTCAGACAACTCAAACTGCCTTAAGAACAAAGCTCTTTGATGCCAAGTGCGTGTCTGTGTCTGTATGTCTATGTCTTGCCTGATGAGAACCATATGTTGTGATGATTCATGATGGAAGAGACACAGTTTACAGACGATCTCATGACATTTTCCCCTCAATTTGTTGGTGGACTGAAATGCTTGCTATAGGTTTTACAACCTATAGTTACAGTGTCATTCTATGTGTTTTGCATTGTTTTGTATCTGTACGAACAGTAAAATTTCTTGCTTTGTGTGCATTTGTTTGCAAGGAGGCTGTTACCTGGTTAAATGTGTTTTCCAGGTCATTCTCAGCCGCACGTCGACTCTTGGGAGCATCAGGTGGACACTGCAAACATGCAATAAAAAATAATTTAAGACAGGATAAAAGAGCTTTTATGTGCTTGGATAATCATTCTCAGAACTGGTTTCATTCAAATTTGTCTGATAGGACACACGTGTTTTGTACTGATGTTCTCACTTGGGGTACCACAAGATTCTGTGCTTGGTCCATTATTATTTACAATCTATTTATACATATCATTATTCCAACACAAACCTATACTATCCATTTAATGCAAATGATACAATCTGTCTAATATTTTGTCCACCTCATTTACATATGAGGGCAGCAATATATTAGAAACATTCCACTACAACACCAACACCCACTATGACCTCAATAAAAAACAGTAGAATTATTCCCTTTTTGACAGTGTCAAAAAAACTGAAAATTTAAAGGCTTTGTAAAAGTAGAATTCATGGCAGAACTGTTGTATTGGATTGAATTAGATTGTAGAGGTATACCTAATTAAGTGGCCAGTGAGTGAAATTCAACCTGCATTGTACACCTTTCTTTGATGGTTGAGCTATCATTTAACACATCATCTGGCAGACAGCAGATATTTGATTAAAAGATGAAAATATTTCATTATTTTTAATCATATATAATGTTTTTCTGTAGTTGGTGTATGACCAGTCCTAGAACCCATTGGCTATCTGTTTGACAACGATTTAGCCTCCAGGGGGAACGGTCAATATTTCAGGGCTTCTGGTGTAACCAGCGGTTATCCGGATAATGCATGATGGATATCTGGGACTTCTTCTTCCATGCGCCAGTCATTGTTTACAGTCCAATTAGCAACTTGAGACGGTCCAGATGACATTACAGCTAATCTCTGTAACCAGATGCATATTAATGCAGATACTTTTTTTTTTTTTCTTTTTTTTTTTTTTAAAACCTAATAAAAA
This sequence comes from Thunnus thynnus, assembly GCF_963924715.1. Taxonomy (NCBI): domain Eukaryota; kingdom Metazoa; phylum Chordata; class Actinopteri; order Scombriformes; family Scombridae; genus Thunnus; species Thunnus thynnus. Next base: position 21,747,644 of record NC_089531.1, on the reverse strand, counting down.
CCAAAATCATCATCATACTATAGCCAATGGGTTCTATAGCCAAGATTGCATTTTGGCCAATGCGTTCCACCTCTTTTTCTCTCCATACGGACTGTTTACCTGCATGCAACCAAAGCCCACTCAAACGTGATCAGTCAATACTGCTCAGACTACTACTACTACTACTACCACTACAGAAACCAGAATGCTTCTGGTACCAAAATCTTGTCCCGTTGCCTACAGATTCATATGCAGATATCTGTTAATAGAGATTAGTGTATGTCAAACTCCAGATTTCCACTAGGATAGAAAGCCTCTTGGGGCCTTGCCAGTAGTGCAGCCTAATGGCTGAGTAGCATAACCGTAATATCAAAAGTTTGAAAACCAAATTTGTTGCATGTAATACCCCTCTCTGTCTTCCCCTTTATTATCATCTATCCAAAGCAAAAGAAAAACTTTTCATCTTGTATAAATGACTGAAAACAGTCAAATCTTGACTGTATGTAGAACAAGAAGAGTCTTAGCATAGCCATGCTAGCAGCTCTGTGAAGCTATACTTTGGCATGGCAGGACTTTTGCTTTTGCTAAAGTCAGCATGCTTGCATGCTCACAATGATAATGATGACATGCTTGTTTAGCAGGTGTGTTTGCCATGTTTACCATTTTAGTTTAAATGTTAGCATGCTAACATTCACTAATTAGCACTAAAGATAAAGTACAAGTATTAGGTCATAAACCAATACTAGACCAGTATTGGACCATTTCAAAAAAAATTACCTTAAGATTAGATTTAGATGAGTAAAGGGATCATCAAATCTATTTCAATTTATAATGAGAGGGAAAATCACTATAACCACATATGTCTCATTGTGGCACTAGATGAAAAGTCAGGGGATCAGCAATGTCAGTAGGATTCATCCTCCGGGGACCATGAATGTCTGCACAAAACTTCACAGCAATTCATCCAGTAGCTGTTGAAATATTTTAGTCTGGACAAAACTGGTGTACCAACACACCAACCAACTGATGGGCATTGCCATTCATAGAAAATGGCATTCATCTAACACTGAGTATATTTGAAATTAGCTGATGAGAGCACATGTATAATTTTCAATGACATCTACAACAATGAAATGTTGAACTAAACAGAACTAAACAATCTTACACCATGAAATAAAACTAAAATGTAATATCTCTAAAATCCAATGTCAAAGTTATTGACAACTAGCTGTTCTTTCCTTTGTATTTCAAGAAGCTGCAGACTTCATGATTGTACAGGAATTCGAGTGAGTGTGTATGTGCGTGCATGTATGCTCCTTCACTCCTCATTTCAAATTTAAGTGGAGCTTAAAGGGAGCCCTGCAGCACACATGCCTTCAGCAAAGGAGAAGAGGATTCTTTCTTCAAACTCTCTAATCAATTTTACAGCACTCAGTCCCTCCTCCAGAGGACCCTACACTTTCAAACTTGTGAGGTAAATTCTCACCCTATTTGTATCCCTCTCATAAATTCATTTGGTAATGAAAAAGACACATATGCATGCACACACACAGACACATAAGCACACATACCCTGGAGAATTTTCTGACAAAAAGTTGGCTGAGCACAAAAATACCAACAGCTTAAAAATAAACCCAAACTGGCTGTTTGCTTCCAATACCTGAACATCCGCTTGCTCTGTTTTCACATGTCTGGTAGAAATACACAATTGTATTTAAGCCCATAGAATCTGTTTTCTCTTTGATAAGGTTTTTGTTTGAAGCCTACAAACAATAACTGCACAAAAATACAGATTAAGAGAAGAGGTAAATGGGCATGAAAAAGGGAGATAACTATAAAGGAAAAAATGATATAAAATGGCACTTCTAAATCTGCAAAAGAGAGCAAGTGATACTTTTAATTAAGCATTTACACTAAGGAGTACAAACAGTATTGGAAAACCACAGTTGATGTGGCATAACTGCACACAATGGAATTACTTTAAGCCCTAGTCAATTTGTATACATAATACCCTATGTTAAACAAAGCCTCCGAAGAACATTGTGTTAACCAATATAATAAGTCAGGCTTTTTCATATTTGTGGAAGGCTAAGTCAAGTAATGGAAGGAGTGCTATATGCAGTAGTAAGGTCTCCTCCTGCATAACAAAATCTAAGGTGAGCTGCCAAGTCTTCTTTTTTTTTTCTTTTCTGATGACCTAAAAGAAGTTAATAAAAAACAGTATTCTGCATTATGAAGACAAACTTTTGCTGATTAACAAGAATAAGCCTCCAGAGCAAATGTAGAGACTGTTGGTGTGTGGTGTTTAATTGGTGTTTAATTCTGATAATGCACACTCAGCTTTTCCTGCAGCTGTTGCTGCAGTAAAAACCTTCAAGTGGATGACTGACTTTTATTGTGAAGAAGCTGCAACAAGTGTTGAGTTATTGTCAGTGGAGTTAGTTTAGCTTAGGTTCAGAAAATTTTAACTGAGGTGAGATGATGCTCCAAATTAGCATTTCATTCGGTGAGTTACTTAAATAAAACAGAACTGAACTAGAACTGTAGGTGAGGAGAATTCAGGGTGTATCCCATACAAATTCATTGTTAGACAGTAATGTAATGTTAATGGTCTCACCCGAGCCCCAGGTATCTCGCAGCAGGCCTCCTGAATGGCAAGGGAGGGGTCACAGTAGAGCATCACCTGCTGAATGTCCATCTGAGAGAGCAAGAGAGAGAGAAGAGGAGAAAAAAAAGATATTGTGATATATAGTATTCCATGTACAGGCCTCCATATGTCCTCTGCTTTGTTTATTCAATAATGTAAAAAAAAAAGTTTAAATGAGGAAGTAAACAAGGTTGAGAGCCAATTCATTTCTCATTTATAAAATGTATTAGGCAAGCACTTTGTCAGGAGGTTTCTGTGTGTGTGTATACAAGTGTGTGTGCGTGCATGTATGAATACATCCTCCCTGTGCTAACAAAAGACCCTGCATACTTTCTAAGTAGGCCAGTTAATTGATCATCAAACTAAGCGCCTGGATTACTGGATCTATTTAGTGTTAATAGTGCCGGCTCACTACAGGCCCACTCTCCCAGGTAGTCCGCTCACTTTTTATTCAGGACTGAATGAGATTGCCTTAAAGAAAACGGCCCCTCAGGGGCAAAGCCTATGGTCTAAAACACATACACAGACAAATACACAAATATGAATATACACCTACACACATGGAGAGAATGAATTATTTCAGTACAAAGGCCTTTATGGGATGTTAGTTCCCATAAAATTATTTAACAGCGCACTACCATGCCATTCTCTATGGTGAAGGTCCCAATAAAGGAATTTGGTTCATTCAAACCACATCTTTAAAGGGACCATATTATGAAAAAACTGACTTTTTCAGTGCTTGTGCATGTGTATTTTGGTCTCTGATGAGCCTACTAACACACAAATAAGTGAAATAAGACCACCCAGTCAGTTAGATGTGGGCTGGCTTGCTCTGTACTCATGTGATTCAACAAGCCCTTCAGATGTGGGGCACATGTGATGAAGCTAGGCTAGGCTAAGCTAAGGGCGAAAAATTTACGCATATCGTGGGGCTGGACAAGGGACAGAGCTGCTGCTTGCCGACACACGGCTGCTGAGCCCCAGGGAGCTCTGCAGGACAGAGCCGGCCGGGGAGCACAGCCAGAGAGTCCTGCGTCACTGCTGCTGCTGTCTCATCTTCTGAAGGAATAAACTCTCTGATCTGGAGCAGTTTACCGGCAGGAGGAGTTTGTTTTTCAAACTTTTGGGATTAAGTGGATTTATCTTCAATCTTGCTTCTCAATCTAGCCGGAGCTAACATTGGAGTCACACATAGTTTCAGCTGCTGTAATCAATAATAAACATCTTTAAAAGCCAGTGATTTTATGTAATTTTAGAGTTACACAGTATGTAGATATCTATGTGTATAACAATAATACAATAATAATAACATGCCTTTAGATGATGTGTGTATGTCTTTAGATTAAGTTATTTTATCTGAACTCCATTCAGAAAACAAGTATTTTAAAAGTTGTTTGCTTGTCATCTTGCGGACAGAACTGACAAAGCATGAATTCAGGCTTTTTACAAATTGACATCACGATGTAGTTATTTCGGTATCCATTTGATCCGTGTATTGCAATTAAATCACCGCAAAATCTAACTTTATTTATAGTCAAACTGGCCATTCCGAGCAGGGCTGCTTAGACACGATGAGAAAGCTGCTGTGGTGCTTGATCCTTGTGCTATTTTGACCAAAGCATGTCAGAAACATTTTATTAAGACCCCAGGGGACTGAGTTTGTGTGGAACTTGTGGAAAACGGGTATAACATGGCCCCTTTAACAGGCTAGTAACAGTTTGTTCTTCACACAGAGAGAGACTAAAGGTCACCACACTTCCAAAGACTGAGTTTAGTTGACATTTACATTGCAAATCTTAACCTTGATTAAAAACTCTTCTATAGTCAGGACAGCACAGACACAGATATTTTGGTGAGGTTGTGGAATTTTTATTCAGTTGCCAGAGGAAATACTGACCAAAAATATCTTTAATTAGTGTTGCCCATGATGGGTTTCAATTTGTATTCCATTGCCCTTTGTACAGTGACTTGAGGAATTATTTGTTTGAAAAGATCCAATTGAAGAATCCTGATTTATTTTGGTTGTCTGAAGCTAATATGTTCAGTTAGCTTTTTAATGTTGTTTAGATGAGATTTATAGGAGATGCTTGGCAGCTAAAACAGAGATGTATCCATCACATCAGGACACTTCTGTTATGTTAACTGACTGCTCTGAAATGTGCTCTTCTTGAATTTGTGTAACTGTACATTCTTTGTCATGTGGCTATCCTGGTTATTGTTTCGTGTCTTGTAAGCCCATATGGGCTAGGCACAAGAAAGGTGCAGGACGCTTAAATAAACAATCAATCAATCAAATCTTTTCTTTATATTCTCGCCCATTTCTCCATAAATCCATACCTGCACAGGCTGAGCATTTGAAGCCCGAATGCCCAGCAGAGTGTGTCCGTCAGTGGGCAGATCTCCACGGGGCTCCAGGGGTTTTGTCTCGATGGAGCTGCAGTCCACGTGGAGGGAGGCGGCCTCATGTTGCACGCTGATGGCCACCTTGTGCCAGCGCAGGTCCATCAGGGACTCCACACCCTCCCCATTGAAAACACAGCTCACCAGGTCAGATTTGGGGTCTACCCCTCTGGCTCTCAGGGACAGGGTGCCATCAGGGCCGTTGAGGTCTACAGAGAGCTGGGTTTCAGAAAGAGAAGAGAAGGCAGTGGCTTCAACAAAGAGTAATATGTACATGCAACTACCACCTGACAAAGCTGTAGAACACAGTAGCAGAGATGAGGTAAGGGGGAAGACATATTAATTACACACGAAAGCAGCACAGCCAATCAATCACTCCTAATGAGGGGATTTGGCCTCCATCCATCATACACATTGAGTATTTAAATCTGGCCTCAGACTCCTAGTGATTATGCGGACTCTGAGGGACTCCAGTGCTTCATTATGGAACACACATGAATAACAATGAAGGTGAATGAAAGAGGAGAGAAGAAGATGATCGAGGGAGGAGCGATGGAGAGACAGGGAGCGGATGAAGAATAAGATAGGACAAAAGGCGCGCCGGAGTGAAAAGGGGGGAGAATTGAAAAGGTGTCGCGTGAGAAAAGATCGATCGATCGAAGTGGAAAGTAGATGACTATGCAAAAGAGAGATGAGAGGCAGCAAAAATGAGTAGACAAAGGGAATGATTACTACAAGGTGGGAGACTGAGAATGCTGGGAGGAAGAGGACAGGGGAGGAAGGTAAGGCAAAGAGAAGGAAGGTTAATAGAGAGGCAGGGAAATATGGATACAGGGATGTCTGCAGGAGGAAGAGAAGAAGGTGGACAACTCAACAAAGAGGGAGCAAATAAAAGAAAAGCCAAGGCTAAGAAGATTGAATTTTAAACAGGAAAAAGGGCTGCACCTTTGGGTATCCTTG